>NC_056745.1:227682544-227982544 GCF_019279795.1 Protopterus annectens
TCCCCCCCCCCCCCCCCCCCCCCCCCCCCCCCCCCCCCCCCCCCCCCCCCCCCCGCAAAAAAAAAAAAAAAAAAAAAAAAAAAAAAAAAAAAAAAAAAAAAAGAAAAAAAAAAAAAAAAAAAAAAAAAAAAAAAAAAAAAAAAAAGAAAAAAAAAAAAAAAAAAAAAAAAAAAAAAAAAAAAAAAAAAAAAAAAAAAAAAAAAAAAAACCCAAAAAAACCCGATAAGAAATTTTTAAAAAACCTTTTTTGCCAAAAGGAAAGGAAATGGGGAAAAAAACAAATAAAAATTGGCCAAAAAAAAACAAAGGAATTGGTGGGCCCTTTAAAAAAATGAAAAAGGGGGCTCCCCCCCAAAAAAAGGGGGAAGGAACTGGGGAATTTTAAAGGCTTCCCCAATTTCCCCAAAGCTTTATCCACCCCCATAGTGCCTTTTTAGGCAATGCCAAATTGACAAACCTACCATAATAGCAAAATTAAAATTAAATGAACCTCAGTGTGTTACTGCTGAATGCCAGGAGCCTCAACTAAAAAACTACACCTCCTCCAACCCCTCCTAATCTTCAAGAACGTAGACATCTGTGCAGTTACCAAAACATGGCTTAAAGCTGCGGAGTACCCTGACAATGCAAGGCTTCAGTGCCTTTCACACTTTTTGACCAATAACTGTACAGACAGGGGTGAAGGTTGGAGATGTCCTGATATACATCAGAAAGAAGAATACCATTAGGTTGGTTAAACAGAGTGATGCGCTGGAATTTCTCCATGTGCAGATGACCATAGATAAAATCTTACCCTCCATGTCCTGAGAAATTCACAGTGCATATTTGGACCTACTGGAGACACTTACAGGGCATATAAAAAGTATACACACCCCTGTTAAAATGCCAGGTTTTTGTGATATAAAGAAAACTAGACCACAGTAAATCATTTAAAAACTTTTCCCACCTTTAATGCGACCTATAACCTGTACAATTCAGTTGAAGAATAAATCTATTAGGGGAAAAAATATAAAAAAATAAAAAATGTACAATAAACTAGTTACATAAGTGTGCCCACCCATAAACTAATACTTTGTTGAAGCACCTTTTGATTTAATTACAGCATTCAGTTTTCTTGGGTACACACCTGCCATTAATTAAAGAGACTCTGGTTTAAAACCAAATAAAGTCCAGGTGTCCTAGTAGGATTTTCCTGACATTTACTCATTTGCCTGCTACAGCAAAAGCCATGGTTCGCAGAGAGCTTACAAAGCATCAAAGGGCTCTCATTGTTGAAAGGTATCAGTCAGGAGAAGGGTACAAAAAAATTTCCACAGCATTGGATATACCATGGAACATAGTGAAGACAGTCATCAAAGAGTGGAGAAAATATGGGACAACAGTGACATTGCAAAGAACTGGACGTTCCTCCAAAATTGATAAAAAGACAAGATGAAAACTGGCCAGGGAGGCTGCCAAGAGACCTACAGCAACACTGAAGGAGCTGCAGCAATTTCTGGCAAGTACTGGTTGTGTACTACATGTGCCAACAATTTCCCTTATTCTCCATATGTCTGGATTATGGGGCAGGGTTGCAAGATTGAAGCCTTTTCTTACACAGAAAAACATCCAGGCCCAGCTAAAATTTGCAAAACAACATATCGGGTCTCCCAAAAGCATGTGGGAAAATGTGTTATGGTCTGATGAGACCAAGGTTGAACTTTTTGGCCACAGTTCCAAAAGGTACGTTTGGTGCAAAAACAGCACTTCGCATCACCAAAAGAACACCATCCCCACAGTGAAACATGGTGGTGGCAGTATCATGTTTTGGAGTTGCCTTTCATCAGTTAGAACTGAGGCTTTAGTCAAGGTGGAGGGAATTTATGAACAGTTCCAAATACCAGTCACTTTTGGCCCAAAACTTTCAGGTGTCTGCTAGAAAGATGAAGAGGAATGTCAACTCTCAGCACAACAATGACCCCAAGCATACATCCAAATCAACGAAAGAATGGCTTCACCAGAAGAAAATTAAAGTTTTGGAATGGCCCAGCCGGAGCCCAGACCTAAATCCAATAGAAAATCTGTGGGGTGACCTGAAGAGGACTGTGCACAAGAGATGCCATCCCAATCTGATAGATTTGGAGCGCTTTTGCAAGGAAGAGTGGGCAAATATTGCCAAGTCAAGATGTGCTAGGCTGATAGACTCCTACCCAAGAAGACTGAATGCTATAATTAAATCAAAAAGGGCTTCAACAAAGTATTAGTTTAAGGGTATGCACACTTATGCAACCAGCTTATTGTATGTTTTTTATTTTTTAATTTGTTCCCCTAACAGATTTGTTTATCAATTGAATTGTGCAGGTTATGGGTCACATAAAAGGTGGGAAAAGTTTTGAAATGATTTATTGTCTCATTTTTTTTTATATCACAAAAACCTGGTATTTTAACAGGGGTTTGTACACTTTTTTTTATATCCACTGTACATCCAACCAAGCACACCACTCATGGGGTACTATAATTACCATTCTGTAGACTGGGAATCTCACATGGTCTCAAATTGGCAGGCATAGAGATTATTGGACTTTGTGCCAACACCCTTGATCAATTAGTGAATACGCACACCAGAGGCTGCAACATACTGGATCTCATACTCACAAATACGGGAGAACACTGCACCCTCCCCAGTGTCACGTCCCCCCTGGTAAGGTCCGACCGTAAAGCTGTCTTTGAAATCAAAATCAACTCTGTTAATCCAAGTAAACCCAGTAATAGTCAGGAACTGTTCTAAGGCAAAATACCTTTTATTAAGTGGTAGTCGAAATTCAGTGCCTCCCCCAGAACAAAAAAACACAGCAGCCTGTGCAGAATTGTTCACAGAAACACTCTACAGCCGTGTTAATGACTGCATAGGAGCTGCTGTACCTATAAGAAGTAAGCCCATAACTAACTCCAAGAACAAACTGCCTTGGTGGCATCACAAATTTAAACAGGATGCACAACAAAAGAAAAAAAAATCATGGCAAAAATCAGGAAGCGTAACTCCCATAAAGATAAGAACATGCTCATCAAACTATACAGGCAACTAAGACGGCTAATTAGATCAAATAAAGCCAACTTTGATGTTAAGATAGCCTCCCAGGCAAAAGGTAATCATATGTTTTTTCTGCATATTTGTCAAAAACCTCAAGGGCAGCACACAGCAGTGTGCTAAGTTGATGTTTAATGGTGATACATTCACTGAGCCTGGTGATATAGCCAATCCATTGGCTGACACTCATTTACAATTTCATCTTCAGCTATCCCCCAAAAATACCCTCCAGCTATATCAAGAGAGCATGACCTGGCTGCACACACTAAAGCCAAGAACACAGCTGTAATGGGATTCAATAAAATCCCAGGATGCCTCCTGAATAGCCTTAAATATGATTTATAAGGGCTACTGGAGTCACTGTTTAACTGTAACCTCAAAACTGGCTTTGTGTTATGAAAATGGAAGACTGCAGCAGTCATCTTCTTTTGTAAGGTAGCACCATCAACAGATCCAGGAAACTACAGGCGTATTAGTCTCAATAGTCTTTTATTTGCAAAGTGATGGAAATAATTTAACATGGAAATGATCAACAAAAATTAGAAGACTTCCAGCCACTTGATCCATCCCAGTTTGGCTGTGTCAAAGGAAGCTCATGCTACTGAACCTGGTGGACTTTTGAAAAGGTCACAAAGGCAGTGAGCAGGGGGTAAGCAGTGCATACTGCTTACCTTGATCTGGCTAAGGCATTTGATATAACAACCAGGCATGTCCAAGGGTCAGCTTCCGGTGATTTCTCCTGCCACCTGGTGAATCTGGGCATACTGCGGCAATGCAGCAATTCCTTCATGTACACAGACAACCCTCTCCTCCTACCACCCAACACACAACCTATGAGAGATGCACTTACATAGCCAAACTGGAAGCAAAGCTCTGTCCACCCAAGATTGTGCTAGACAGTCAAGAGGAGAAGGTTAACACCCACACTACACCTCAAGCAACACATAGCCCTTCTAAACCCACACCACCAACACCCACATATAGCAACACTAAATCCACATATGTGGAGGCCTTTAACTGTAACCTGCCCAAGCAACAAGGACCTCTGAAGCTGAAATGCAAACAAACACCAATCACAACCAAAGTGTCGCATAGCACACAACACCAGTGTGACACCCAGCAACAGCCCCTAAGGCAAGACAATGTACCTAACACTTTAGTCATAGGTGACTCTATAGTCCGACACACTGATGTCCCACTCACCAGGTTGCACAAGGAGAAAATTACAGTCAGCTGCCTGTCGGGTGCCAGGATCCGCCACATAACGTAACGTATGCACTCAAGTCACTCCACAACAAGTACAAATATGACTGTCATTGTCCATGTTGGAGTGAATGACTTGAGACGTACCTCCCTGGACTACATGAAAAGAGACATGGAAGATCTCTCGGATCATAAGGCCCAGGCAGGTATGACCCTAGCCCTGAGTAGCATCCTGCCTTCGCCCAGAATGATACCACAATATAAGGACAAAATGATTGACTTCCAACAATTGGCTAAGCTTCTGGTGTCATTCAAAGGGGATCCAGTGTCTGTCTGCCTGGGACGGCATGATTGACGGACCACGATGCTTTGCCAGAAATGGTCTGCACCTGTCGCCCCTGGGATTCAGGTTACTGGCTAAGGCTCTTGCCACCCCATATAGTGCCTTTTTTTAGGCAAAGTTCAAAGGTCAAAACCACCACCGTAACATGTACAAGCATGTAAAATCTGAAGGTAATGCTACTCAATGCTAGAAGTCTAAACCTCAAAATGCACTCTCTCGAGGCACTCCTAAAAAGTGGAGAACATCGATATCTGTGCAGTAACTGAGACCTGGTTCAAGGCTCCAGAGAGCACCCCTGCAATACCAGGTTATAACTCTTACCACACTTTTTGGCCACCAAACCAGGAGCAAAACACTAAAAGTGGAGGAGTGTCCATATTCACCAAGGATATTCGCACCACCAGGCTAGTTGCCCAACACAATGCGTCTGAAATTCTCCAGGTGCAACTAACACTAGGTAAGACTGCAATCCAAATTGTAGCTTGCTACAGATCCCCCACCATGCCCCAAGATTCTCACTACACCTTTCTAAACATACTGGAAAATATTAAGATAGAACCAAACACCCTAATACTGGGTGATTTTAACTACCCTACCATTAACTGGGAAAACTAATCGTGTACCAACACCTTTGCCCAACGGTTCTTGGAATTCATAATGCCCTGGATCAACTAATCCATAGTCCCACCAGGGGCTCCAATATCCTAGACCTGGTCATTACCGACATGGGAAATCGATGCTCCACACCTATGGTTATCCCCTCGTTAGTCAGGTCTGACCATAAGCTAATCACCCTTAACATCCACATCCCACCTCCACCCCCCCAGTAAGGAAAGCTCCATATAAAACTTCTCCAAAGCCAACTTCGTGCTACTCAAGTCAGAAGTGACAAACTTCATGACACCCATGCAGATGGGAACTGAAGGTTCGACTGCTGAATCCTACACTAAGGCACTGTAATCATGCCATCCCAAATAGAACCAAGATGATCTCCTCAAAAAATTTTTATCATAGCCTCATCTCAGGTTTCGCGCCCACTGGGGGCTACCCATGGGCGTATTATCATGGAACTTATAAACCAGGCCAAAACTAAGGGACTCTGGCTAACAATGTTTACAAACTAAAAGCATGTACCTGTGAATTACCACATAGGTGGCGAATACAACGCCCCATTTTGGTAAAGCCAAGACATCTGCAACAACAACTGGAAAAACAGGAATACCTCACTAAAAAAAAAAATCACACAGGCAAAAAACATGCCCTACTGACCGACCCTTAAACGGAAGTAAATTAGTGTGGGGAGAAGCAGCCCAGGAATTGTTATAGCTTAGGTTGTATAGGCCCTGCTGCTGATAGCCTAGTACCTATGAACCGTGTCAGAGGCCTATGGCTGACTATATTCACAGATGATTGCAAGCTGGGAGCAGTCGCAGGATCCTATTGAGTTGAAAGCACCCTACAGGAAAGTCAAACACAGACAGTTGATCAGTTTCCAAAGTCATGGCGAAGACAGCCACTCCAGAACACTATGCCACTAATAAAACACTTCTAAGATTTGACTCACTATTTATGGGTCTGGAAACTAGTTTAATTTAGTAATCTGTCCTTCGACTAACGTGTCCAAAGTAGTAAGAAAATCCTTCAATGTTGCTCAACTTGGAAGTAAGGACTTGGCATCTACTTACAGGAAATCATTGTACCACTGTACTCAACACTTATCAGAAACCATCATAGAGTGTAATGCCGCCTTCAGCATGTACTTGATCAGAAACTGGCAGCGAGTGGAACATCTGCAAAGTTTCCTTATAAAAAGAATAGAGGGATTGTGGATCACTTCAAAGTCCTATCCCTATACTCTTGTCTCATACCGACTGCTGAGAGATCACCTGTGCCTGGTGTACAAGGCATCCTTTGACCCAGCTCTAATGAACCTTTTGTATCTCTGCAAAACAAGTGCCATCAAAAGTGTTGGAGCCAAAGGCTTTTATTTTGACTACGACATAAATAGGACATGTTGGAGAGGCAGATTGTATCTCGGAGAATTCCCATTCTCTGGAATAAGCTCCCTGTCCATATGAAGTAAAGTCCACCGCTTACCATATTTTAAGCATAACTGGGACCAGTGGATATGAAATTGTAGATTCACCCCTGGTCTGGCACCTATGTTTCTGATGTAATGTCAAAGCCAAAAATTACCTCTTTTGTTGTATGGCTAGGCTTGTTAAGGCCCTGGTGATCATTAGCCTAGTACACACCTGTGAACCTATGATTGTATCTTTCTCATGGGTAGTTTTGCCAGAGGTATCATAAGAATCATAGATGCCATCCTCCAGAACAGATTTAAATATAGATCTGTTTTCCTATCCTTTGTGATGGAGACAGACTTCTCTGCAGGCTAGGATTCCAAGAGAACATTCAAGATACTTTGAAAAAGACTCTGCAAAGAAAAGCAAATTGTTTAATTATGGAAAAATGTGGATATCCTGTAGCATGCAATGAGCTATAACTGTAGCTGGACACATTTTGAACACTCAACAAATGTCTGAAGTCTAAAATTCAAATGAGGAAGGAGATCGATACTATCATAAACAGGCTTAGGAAAGTAAGGTCCAGAACAGGTCTCCAGGCATGTTCTTTCTTTGGCACCCAGAAGCATTTTATAATTAAAAAAAAAAAATTGTTTCAACTGTCACACCATGAGATAGGACAGGAGGACCAGAGGAGTTTGGTCTAGTGGATGTGGAATAATTCCCTGAAAAGGAGGGATTTCTTCCCACTGCCATGTGTAACACTATTGAATAAATCTGTTGCCAAAGAGAGGAATGGAGATTTGGACTTTCTGGAAAAGATATAGGTCTGCAAGGGTTGGGGAGGCAAGGAGCCCTAAGTAGTCATTCTGACTTGTTTGACTGATCTTTGTTTTGGGAGGGGTCCTGCTTTCTTTTTGGAATCTCCTTGCCATTGTTTTTTAAAGTCTGCTTTGCCAGCATTTTGTTTAGATGGCTTTGTTTCTTACCAAAATTGGATGAGGGAGCAAAAAACCTTCGGAAAATGTAGAGAAGGGTTGAAACATCTGAGAGATTTTATATCAGCATACCCCTCTCAACACAGTTTTTTGACCTTCTGCAGTACAGGCTAAAACAAAGTCGGTTTCCAAAGGTGAGTTTAAAACCTCATTGTTTTACATTCATTGGGAGGTTGTGGGTATAGAGCCAGGCAAAACCTCCTTGACACAGTACCAATGGCAACATCCCTGGATGTAGTATCTGCAGAGACATAAACAGACTTTAGTTAATGAAGAAACTAAACCACACACACAGCAGATTTTCCTCACAGGAAGGAACTGCGCACACAACAATCCCCATACTTTCACAATAAGTCGTAATGAACTTTAACATATGAGCCTGACATTTCAAAGTTAAAAGCATACAGTCCACCCCCCCCCCCCCCAAGCGTATCCATTGTTTTACCATCTTTGTTGGGAGGGGAAGGATTAGAGGTAACAAAATGCTTGGCAGCAGCTGGATTGACTAAAGCTAGGTCTGGGATGAATGTATAGAAATTTGAAAGACCTAGGATTGCACATTTTATCCGCTTTCTTAGGTGCATCAAGCTGGCTATCAGGGAAGACAACGGGCTGTGACAAATGCATTCTTCAATGCTGGCAGTCCTGGGGGATGGGAGGAGGTTCTGGAAATTCCAGTTGTAAAATTTCATAGTATTTTCTAAGGGGCTGAGAAACCTCAGTGTTCTCCTACTGAAAACACTGGCACATTCTGGAAATAGTCTTAGAGAAAGAGAATCCTTGTCAGAGAAATTCAGATAGCATGTTGCCCTTTGGGTCTGAATCAGAATTCCAAGAAGAAGTAAAGTGTCTGTCCCATCACATTCCTGTCCAGATTCAGTTTCTTGAATCTCTTGAAGAAAAGAGAAATCCCTTTTCTCTTACCATAAACCACCTGATTAAAAGGGTCAGTAGCTTGTACAAGACCCTGAGCCAGACTTAAACTACTCCTTTCCAGTGAAACTGGTGCAGGAAAATATGTGATTAATTTTTCTGGGTTTTTTTGACAGGAAAGTTAGGGCAACAGGGTTTAATGGCAACAAGAGTTTCCCTAGGGATGGGCACAGCATTCAGGCTAAGCAGGGGTACCATCCCTGCCCCTTCTCCCAACACTGACAAAAGTGGCGCTCCTTTGTCCACTGAGGGTACCCCAAAAGCTGCAGAGGATGTTGCTAACCTCAAGTCCATAGTGGCTTTATGGGCAACACCAGAGGGATGGGGGGGGGGAGTGAGTGGTCTTGAGGAAACATATTTGGCCATAGCTGAATCAACCACCTGCGGCTGAGGCATATTGCTAGGATGCTGTGCTGGCAAAGGCTGTTTAACTTTTTTCTTTTTGTGGCAGGAAGAAGGACCGACCATGGGGCCAGTAATTTTTTCCATGGTCAGGCTGAAAGTGGTGCCCCTTTCTTGTAAGCCAGTAACATTTCAGTAGTAGTACAACTTCACTTTTCCCGATTAAAAACACAGTTAAAAAAAAGCAGTGTACTTCACCAAACCGAAAAAGTAATTTTAAGCACTGTATCACCAGAGGGGGGGGGTGTTTTTTGAATGTTTAAGTCAACGTTTACTGTCGAACACAAAAGTGTGCTTCCATTTAAAGGTATGTCACTGTCACGTAACTGTCAGTAAAAACACATTTAAATACTAAAAATAAGATGTGGAAGAACTTTTTCCCCAAAGAGAACTTATCTGCCCAACAATGGAATAGCACAAGCTGACCATCAGTCTTTAAAAGCCCTAAGAGGAGCACTCCTTTTGGCAGTAGGAAAGCTCTGCTGGGGGCATGTTTGAGCTGACTCACGGTTTGGGTGCTCTGAAATGCTTAAAGCTGGCCATGTGTTATATCCTGTGCAGGATGTTATCCATACAGCTTAGGCTACTGCAGCAGTGATCAATATGAAGAATATCAAGTTATGTTAATACTATGATCCCACCATTCTTTCAGAGAAGGACAAGACTGGGCATTCCTTTCAGTGTGCCAGAATGCAATGTTAGTTGCCACAAAAGGAAGATAGATCTGTATCTTTAAGTTAATGATGCAATCAAGTAGTAATTCTAATAGTGAATGTTGTATTTTAGTATTCTAACACTATATTGTATCAATCTAATTTATTCTAACACTGTTATGTCAATCTAATTTTTTCCACTACACATTAATCTGGGGACAGTGTCGCTGGCAATTGTTAGCAGAAACACCAACATGGAGCCAGTGTGATTCTTCTAGGGCATTTATTCATAACCTCAGAAGGTTCCAACACTTTGCATGTTATTGATAAGGAATTTTTGTTATATATATGATTAAGAAAAAGACCAAAATATCTCATAGTAGTTGCCATAAAATGAATGTTATCATTGGCAACAGCAGCTACCCATGCTTTTCCCATTTTTCTACATGGATTGTTGTCATGTCAGCGGCTACCACCTCTCTCGCTTCAGCACCACTCTTTCTTACCTTCTTTTTATAGTCTCTCAGATCGTGTCCTGTGTATTCCATCTGTCTCTTGGCTGGATGTCATTATTTCCTCTTGCCTTCTTCCTGTCTCTCCCAAATCATCTGCTTTTCTGCACTTGTGACCATACCACCACAGTCTGTTCTCCTTGACCTTCTCTGCAGTTTTGTCTTCTTTTGAATTCTGTTTCGATGTCCTGCTTTTCTCATTTGTCCCACAGGCTGCATCCTACCTGTGACACCCCTGCACTGGCCCAGTAATCAAGGAGCCTCAATTCTCACCACTAACACCAGTGAGGGATGTCTACATTGGGACGATGACAAGTACACACACAACAAAGTACAATTTCCCTTAAAAGCATACTGAGATCACAGTCAGTCTGGGGCTGGTTTCTCCCTCTTTCTTCAGATCCCCAATAAGACTCCCCACTGGCACAGCTATAAGATTGAGTTCTTAGCCTGGGTTCCAAGCCAAGTCCTCCCAGCACATTCTCTGTCCAACCAGTGTTTTGTGTCTCTGCCCAAGTAGCTCACACACACACACACACACACACACACACACACACACACACACACACACACACTTTTGAGATTCGATTTATACACAAACACACACCTGGGAAAGGCTGGCACAGGTTTACTAGCTATACCCCCTTCTGTCCAAACCATAATGTAGTTAGCAGTGCCACCAGTACCCCTTATCAGCTACTTTAAAGCCCTTCCTAAAGGGTGACCAATCTTACTGTGTAATGTTACTAGTATCCAAATGGCAAGTGTGACCAATACTTGGAAGGCTATTTGAGTGGCCTGTACAGTGTCACCAAGTACATATGCAAGTACTCTAAGAGCTTAAATATCTCTAAACAAACCAGCCACAATTAAAAGGTTTAAGTATATGTAATATTAAGTAATAAAGTAACTACAATATTCAATAACTCAGCACAGTGACTACAGAGTTCAGAATCACAGGAAATATTTTAAAACAACATTGCAGGACAGTCTCAAATACAGAAAACATTTAAACTAATTTTCACTGTATTCCTATCTATATCTAAAATAAATCACTTTATTCTAATTACTTACTATTAGCAAGGCAAGTGTTGATGACAGGATGTTGTCAGATCCAAAGACAAATACAAAATGCCCAGACTCACTCTCTGAGATGGTTCTTAAATTAATAGTACACATTACTGCTGGGTTAGCTGGGATGACATCATTCTTTGTCACCTACCTTCATTTCCCAGGTTAACAGAAACTTAGAATTTAGCACTTCTGTGTCAGAGGTACATACCTCTCAGAAGTTTGCCTAGAACTGGAAGTCGTAAAACAGTTAGACTTTTACATTTGAAACCTAGTAATTATTTCTGTTTCAAGACAATAGGAAAACTTCCAATTCTGGACATTGTGTCTCTGCATTAACTACCTTTTATAGCACAGTCATAAACAACTTCAACTTATTTTCTTGAAGTTTTGCAAGTTAACTCTATATGTTCCAACTTCTACCATTAAAACACACATCTGCACAGGTATATAGTTTATACACATTTCTGCTCTTTTTCCAGCAGGGTACACTGAGGTTACATTCTTGAAGCTCAGTACATAACATACAGGTCAACACACACTTCTGCACCAGTAGTTTAATATACACATAACATATAGTTCGCTTACATTTGTAAGACAAGCATATGGATCATATTAATATTCACAAATGACTATTTACAAAATTCCAGATAGCTGGGCTGGCAGTGTCACATTTCTATATAAATCATATTAATATTTTCAAGTGACATATAATTATTTACAAAATTCCAGCGAGCTGGGCTGGCAGCATTTCGGTTTGTCACATTGCCTCTTATCTCATTCACTTCAGTCACCTCAAGCTTCCTCAGTTGCTGTACCTTCACTACCAGGTTTCTGTGTCATACAGGAAGCATATTATACAACTGTTTTGTGAATCTTACTTTTCTGCTTCTTTGGCATTCTTCTGTCTAGCACCACCCTGATGCTCTGTACCAGTTGCTCCTCTGATTCTCTTTGACCACATTCAGACTTCTTCTTTCTCTTCAACCAGGTACTTGACACTGTCATTATTTTTCCCTTCTGTCTCAATTTTCAACTTTTCATTCCCACATTTACTGCCATGACAACGGCCTTGTGTAAACTGTTTCATCCTATGTGCCTTCAGTTTTGCATTCTAGCTCTCTATCATTTGCTAAAGTTCTTTTTCAGAATTTGCTTTTTAGTGCCACATTGTCTAATTGAAAATATGGCTTCATGTACTCTTATTTGAGAGAGAAAAAAATATGGGTGTGGGTGGTTTGGTAAGAAAGCATGAATTTTAGGGTAAAAATATGGTACTTTATAATTACATCTGGGAATAAAAAGTTATGAAAATGACCTGGAAAACTTTTTAATTGCTTATAATTGTGACGGTAATAAGTTGCGCATTTGCCATCCAGAAGGAATTTGACTAAATGCCTTCCTCAAAACATCATACAAAGATTGTGCAGCAGCATATTTATTTAAGTCTGGCATATATTAGCCCTGAGGTCTCAAGTCATGGCTCGCAGGCCACATGCGGCCCTCAAAAGTAGTTTTTTGCAGACCAAGATTACTTGCTTTGGTGTCCAGTTGTTTTTTTTTTCTGCCCTATATTCTGCATTCTGTTCAAACCACAACTCCTGTCACCAAACGAGCCTAATACATTGGAGATGTGATGGGAGGTTTCAGTCAGGTGATTTTTTTTTCTTTCTACGAACCTCCTCCAGATGCATCTCTCTGTTGAATTAGGCATATTTGTTGGAGCTACAGTATGGTTGGTTGATTTTTTGTCCATACAGAAGTGGAGCTGCTGACAATAGATCTTTGCTGTCAGTGAAGTGCTTGTGCATACATGGGTAGACTACGGCAAAGACTGTTGGGGGAAATGTTTCATTTGGAGTCAGTGAAGTGCTTGTGCATACTTTGAAATAGCGATCAGTGCTTGTGTTTACTTGCACAAACTGCTGAAGGATACATGCGGTAATGTTTCATTTTTGAAGGGATGGGTAGGGGAAGTGTTTCATTTTGGTGCGTGTGCATACTTGGACATACTGCTGAAGGGATCACTTGAAGAAATGTATCTTTTTGTAGTCACTGAAGTTCCTGTGCGTATAGGAGCAGACTACTGAAGAATTTGTTGGGGTAAACTTTTCATTTGGTGTTAGGTACATGCTTGTGCATACATGGGCAGACTTCTGAAGGGGCCATTGGGGTTAATGTTTAATTTGGATTCAGTGAAGTGCTTGTGCATATTTAAGCATACTGCGAAAATAAATAGTTGAGGAAATGTTTCATTTTGGTGCTTGGACCTGCTGCTGAAGGGATCAGTATTGGAAGTGTTTCATTTTGGTGCTTGTGCATATTTGGACATACTGCTGAAGGGATCAGTGGGAGAAGTGTTGCATTTTGATGCTTGTGCTTAATTGAACAAACTGCTTGAAGGGATCATTGTGGTAATGTTTCATTTTGGTCTGTGTGCATAATTGGACTTATTGCTGAAGGGATTGGTGGGGGAAGTGCTTCATTTTGGTGCTTGTGCATATCTAAACATACTGCTAAAGGGATGGTGGTTCTGCATACTTGGACATACTACTGAAGCGATCACTTGGAGAAACATTTCATTTTGGTGCTTGTGCATGCTTAAACTGCTGAAGTGCTTGCTGGGCAAAATAAGTTATGTTGTGTCAGTTTAGTACTTGCGTGTACTTAGGCTACTGAAGGGGTTGCTAGGGGAAATTTAATTTGTGTGTCAGTGAAGTGCTTGTACATAAATTTGTCATAGAGATTAGTTGAAGTTAGTAACCTAGTTGAAACTAATACAATAGAATAGTGTTGGTCTGTTGCTTCAAACAAAAAGTTTTGTAACCTTTTTAATTAACTAATAAGTATAACTTATGGATGACTTGAACTTGCAGCACACCAAAAAATCCTTGGTGGTGTTTGCATCCCTCAAGCTCATTTGAGTTTGAACCCCTGTATTAGCCCGTATTAGTTTTTATGTGAAGTAAATTTCCTTCTTGGAATAGAGGGCGACACATCCCTTCACATAAACTTGATTAAACCACTTCAATTTTTTCCCTAAGTTTCTGAATGGCGATGGGGTCAGCAGCTGCTGAAGTGGAACAAGACTAGCGACGTAACTTTAACAGCTCCAAGTAATGAGAAGACATTAACCTTATGTGTATATCTCTGTGCCCAAATTAACTTCACGTATATATAGTAAGTCATTGGGCTGATTTCAGATATTGTATAGCATAGTTTGCACCCAAAAACTTGGATTACATAGTAAAGCCCGAGTAATTCTGTCGAGGTTGGAGGCTGTTGTAGAACACTAGTCCATCATTTTTTCATATAGTTAGCCTTGAAACCATTATTTCTTGACATTTTTAAAAATGTATCAAGTTTCTGTTATAGCAACAGAATGGTAAGCAGTTATTTCTAGATCTACATATGCTTGTCACAGTAAGTGATGGCTGTTAAATCCCCTTCTACATCACTTAGATAATCAGATGTAACAAGAATAAACAAAGAATGAAAACTAAAAACTCTTTCGAACATCCATGGAAAGGGCTAAGGTTTGAGTAGTATTTCCATTTATTTCTGCGATAGCAAAGGTTAATTGGTACAAAATTCGAGCAGCATCAATAAATCGAAAAGGGAAATTGTGACTTTTTCATGTGAAAGGTGGATTTCCTGTTAATCAAATCAAATGTTATTTTATAGCACCAAAGTTAAGGAGACTATTTTTCAAAGCCTGAGCTGTTTCTTTTCTAACAGTAATAATATTCATTGTAAATGTTAGTTGGCTTCCTCCACTTTTCTTCTGAGAGACCACCTTTACTGTTTTTTATAGGGTACAGAATCAGATTTTTGCTTCATATTTTTGGTCTGTTTCTCATAACATTTACAGTTTTCTGACAAATCACTGAAGGTTGAAGTCTCTAAATAATATTTATTTGAGTTTGACTTCATATCCATCATAAAAATGCACACTAACACAAATCCTGTTCTGGGAATTTTCAAAGTTTATAAGAGCAGTGTTTAAAAACTGTCCCTATTTTTAAAACCTGTGCCCCCCATTATTCTAGGCTTTGTCCAGATTTATTTTGCCAAGAGGTTGAGAAGTATGGCAAAGCCTCCACTTAGGCATAGTAATATAATTCAAATTTTTATTAACTAGTAGCAAACAATCTCGTTGCAAAGTCTGCTGTAATTTGACTGATTTCGCCTGGTTCTGTGCTTTTATTACTTTTTAAAACAAAAATATCTGTCACTTCTCCCTCTCTATAGACTCCCAGCTTTCATTAATGGTCTTAGTCTCTTAGTCTTTTCTTTAAAACAATTTGCACCTTTCAGCCTTCCCTCTTCACACACCCACACAGGCACCATAAAACATCCCCATCCATTCAGTTTCTTTGTCATTTATGCCCATATCCCTTACAGTCTATTATCTGTTGCATCTTGCTCAAACGACATTGCTTCTCTCGTATCCTTTTATTTGGCCAGTTCTTCAGAAGATGCCCTCCACGCCATCTGTTGCTTCCCCCTATCTCATCTAGTTATTAAGAGACAAAAACTTAACCGTGGCCCTTATAACTTGTGTTTTTGTAATTCTTCCAAATCGCAGACTGCTCATCAACTTCATATCCCTTGGCAACCAGGTTTCAAGTGTGGCCTTTTGAACATAGCCAGAATAATTTGCGTAATGGCATCTTTGCTGGGATCCCCCTAATGGCCTTGTTGCCATGGCTTCCTTTGAAATCTGGCTGAAACCCCATTTACAAAACCTCTATTTCCTCTTCCCAAATCTTACTAGGTCATGTCAAGACTGCTGTCATAAAAGAGTAGGTGGCAAATGCCTCCTTTTTAAAATCTCATTTATCTTGCAGTGGAATTGTTACCTCTTCTGATACTAATGAATATTGATCAGTTATGCTTATAACTGATCTGTTATATTATTTAAACTAGCTTAGTGCAGCCCACATCTCCCTCCAAATAGGACAACCTCTTTGAAAGCCTATCAAGTCACATTCTTGAAGGGGAAGATAATATTAGCCCAAAGTCTGCTTAGCATCTATAAGCCTTACAAAAACTGTGGTCATAGTCTGTTCTCACACTATGTAGCAAACGTTTGGAATATGATCCCTGCAGCAATCAGTGCAATACATAACATTCACTTATTTAAGCTGCAACTAAAATAATTCTTGTCTTGGCTCCTGGTTTGCACTTGCTACTGTCCTAGTTAAAGTTTCTGCTCCTATTTCTCTAATACCTATATACATTTTATTTCTCTTTCGCTTATTTTCCTTACCCTTAGACTTGCTTTTACTCATTTCTCCCGCTTCTCATATCTACTACACTAATTACTTCTAACAAATACCATTTTTTCACTCTCCCCTGCCTTCCTCTCCTGTTCCTTATCCACTATTTGAATGCTTCACTCATTTGCTTTACGAGTGAGTAATAAACTCAACCACTTATAATGTGTCAACATGTTACACTATTATGTTATATTGTGTTTATCTTGCTTTAATTATGGTATATGCATTTTATTCTCCATATCACATTATATTGAAATATAATGTAAAAATTCAACTATGTACATGTATTTTCTGTTCTTTTATTTGTGGAGCTTTTCACCCTGGCCTGTGCTGAAACCTGATAGAATTATCCAGTCAGACTTTCCCAGTAAGCAACTTATTTATTGTCTCTTATTATTGGCTGCAAGCCTCTCAAAATCACTTCACTTAGGTTTTCCCACCTAGTGACCACTTTTTTGTAACTTTCAGTTAGTTTTCAGAAAATAAGTTGCTTACCTATGGACTTTTTTTTTCATATATCCATGTTAGCCTTCAAAATTTCATTAATGCTGCTGAAACTACAGAATGGGCATTTTATATTATGTTTTAAATATGAAAAGCAATAGCGAATCTTGGATGACACCATGTTTTGGCTTCATCTTCTGAAATGCAGCAATCTGGTTTGGATGACTTTGGAAAAATGTTCAATCCAAAGAATGTAGAGCCTGAGGTATTGCTTTCAGGAACTAGGATGAAAAAACAATAAGAAGATAAAAAGCCAGTTTCTGTGGAGGCAAGCAAGCTCAACAATTCTCTTAACTCCTCAGAATTTTTTTTAATGAAATTATTACATTCAGGGGAGAACACAAAATTCAGTCTTAGTCCATTTTTAATCCTATGGACTTCAAAATTGAATTTACCAAGTAAGCATCCATTACCAGCCCTGTCATCCCCTTCTAATATGGGATCCCTTCTTCCCCTCTCGTCACCTTAAAATGACATCATGCAACTTGTAATTTCCCCCACTTTCATGTCCTTGAAGGAGGATTTCTAAAATGACAGATTCTCTCGTGATCTTTCTGACTATGCTAAACCTTCCAGTGACTGTCTTTTCATAGCTCATAGCACTTTGTAGAGACTCCATTTCCTGTCCATGGTGCCAAGTTTGTAATCCTTCTTTGTCCGTCTTTGTTTTCCTACTTCTTGAAAGAGGTCATCACCTTCCCACATCCAAAACCAGCTCCCTCAGTGAGGTCCACATTGATACATCTGAAATCTAAATTCAGTACTTCTAAAACCATTTAATCTAAAATTCAAAACATTGCAAAAACGTTGAAAAATGCTTTTGGAGGGGGCAAGCACTCCTGCACCCCCAATGTGTGGGCTGTGCCCCACCATCTCTGCTTATTTTATATATATTCTTACTCCAAGATCACACAACAGTGGAGAAAACGGCAAAATCCCATAACTCACTGTGTGAGAGCTCACAAACAACACCCACATTTCAGCATACCTATAGCTTTGAGAGTCTAGAGCAACATTAAATTACACTGATATCACAAAACTAAATGTCCATGATAAAAAATAATTATATGAAACGAGCATCAATGTAATATTTAAAATGCAAAGTTATAGCAAAAGCATTTGGACCACTTCAATAAACTCTAAATTTAGATCAGTTGCATGGAATCTTCCCTGGCAGCACCTCAGACTACAAACTGATGTCATTACTTACAGCCATAGCTGTATTACTTGCAAAAGCTGTCTACAAACAAGCATCTAAGTACTTAAAGAAAAACAACATCCTCATTGGATACCTGTATGGGTTCACACAAGGAAGAAGAATGCACATATAGCATTCTTTGTAGTCACTGACCCAGTTCTACCAGCAGTGGATAATAGCCAACTAACTGGAGGCTTATTTGTAGGTCTTTACAAAAGCCTTAGTTATTTCAGTCACAACCTACTGATTAATTCCCATTACTCAGCTAGCTTTGTTCCTACAAAAATCTCCCATTGTAAGTAGTCATGTAGCCAGCATATACTTTTGAATTAAGTTGGTCTCCAACCTTCCAGCACATGTTCCTACACAATTCAGTGCCTTATTATTGATCAGCTCCTTTTCAGTCTTTTCATCAACTCCCTACCCTGAGACCTTCATCTCTCTTATTTTCTTCATGCAGATCTTACCTTTAGATCTAATTCTAATGGTACCGTCAAACATTCTTTGTCATGAACTTCGGCATCCCCTAAAAAGGCTAGATAGTAAAGAATTGATTTATAAATTGAAAAATGAGAGAGCTCTTTTTGGTGTATATGCAAGGATTAAGTTAATCCTACTTCCCAAACCTTTCTGTCCTGTAATGGCAACACATTTGAAAAGCTTCATGAGAGACCTGAGGTCCATTACTTATCAGCAGTAAAAAGTGAAATACCAAAACTGCAGTCACAGACCACAGCACTGAACCATGACAGTGAACAGCAAAAATTCTTGTAATTCTTCCTTTTTTTCAGGGGTTTTCCCCCACCTGAAGCAGTGGACATAGGGTGGATGCATTCACCCCCCCCCCCCAGCCCTACTACTTACCTAACCTAACTCTGAGATTACTGTATCTCAAAGTAAGACACAGCAGTCTTGATCTTTTTACACATGTCAAGTAAATGTCACACTTGTGATTGCTCTCCTAGAGTCTTGATAACAACTGCTTCGTTTCTCTGCTTGACAACCCTGCCAAAGCAGTGTCTGTTTTTCAAATATTTTGGAATTTTCCTTGATCCTTCACATTCAATATCTAAATGAATAGGCCACCTAAAATGTAAATTAAGACTGTTCCATACATCCAAGGCCTGAGCAGTCGTAAGGAAAAGTATTCATCAAACATAGCTAGGTTATTGTTAAAAGAAAAGTTTTAAACATACTGTTTGTCTTTTTCCTCTTCTTGTAAAGTGAACATGTTATTTGTTGGGATATGCCTATCAAAGATGGGCCTCATCTGTGAACAAAATGCAGCATTGCTTATAAACCTGAATAATATCTGTTTCTGCTTTTCAGAATAAAGAGATTTGGTTATAGCCTAGTGAAGCCTGGGATAAGGACGCACGGCCGAGTAAGAGTTAATTTACTGAAGCAGGCTGTGTGTCCTGGAAAATTTGAGCTACCATTGTTGAACTAAACATTCTGTGCTTCTTGAACATTCTGTACCAACTGTTGGTTTGAGGTGATTTGTAGTAAACATGTTTACCACAGGTGTTTTTCCATAGCCAACTGTCAACAGTCAGAAATGTAACAAAAAGTTGTTTTGCTTGCAGTATAAAAGTTGATGTCAGTAAACAAGTTGACCAGAGGAGATCATCTTGGCCAACATGCTGTGTAATCTGGTTGGCTGCTAATAAAGAAGTTTTTCATCACCTGAGGCAGATGTGATTCGTTTGAATTTTTCTTCTGACATTTTGGTCCTTCGGACCGGAAACCTCTACGAAGATACGGATCAGACCGACAGAGAGACCGAAAAACCTGTGCAGGTGAGGGTTTCTCATCTTAAGATTCCCTCGACTGAAAGCCCTCTGACTGATTTGTCGCTGAGAGGAGGCCGGCCACTCTCTGATCCCTATCTGAGGGACGGTTTCTGAACGAAAAGGGGAAACGGAGTCTCATCTGGTTCAGGTAGGATGAAAACTAAATTTTCTTTTAATTTAATTTAATCTTGTCGACAAGGGTTTTATTTTTACTTTTAGTTAAGGGTGGGTAGGATTAAATGTTAAGATTATTTTGTTAAGATCACCCGTTAAGATAGCCCCATTTTATAATAAGCCCTGTAAAATAACTTTGATACAGTCCTAAAATAAGAAGTCTAGGGGAAACATGGGTTCGAGTTGCTGCAAGTGTGAGAGTGATGTCTGTTTAAATGTTGATGCTAAGTATATGAAAGGTTTAAACAAAAATAATATTAAATTTTTGAAAAAGTGGAAGTTAAAATATGATTTTGATGGTACCCTGAATAAGAATGCCTGTGCAAAATTGGTTAGAGATTTGAAAAGAGATGCGGGAACTAGAACTAAAAAGCAAAGACAATTGGGATTTCCCCAAGCACAAAAATGGTTAGAAGAAGCAAATAAGCGAGCTATAAAAGAAAAACAGTGCCAGGAAAAAGAAAAAATAAATCAAAAGGGATCACTGGTGCCAAGTGGAAAAGTAGCTTTATTTTTAGATAAGGAGGATGAACATACAGTTTATGCGGTACAAAGGCAGGCAACTGCCCCACCGTATGGGGAAATTGGTGCTGCTGTACCGGCGGAACCTCCTCAATATCAGTCTGAAGATGTGGGATCTGTACAGCAGGGTGGGTTATTGGCTGCTCAAGGAAATGTTGTGACCCCTCCAATTTACCCACAAATTCCCGTAGTACCCAAGGTTGCTTTGCAACAGGTAGACCAACCTATGCAGTTAAGGTCAGGACCAGCAGGGCAAGGACGTTGGGCCATTAAACTTTCTGACTACTCAGAAGCTCTTCCCTTAATACAAGTTGCAAACCCACAAGCAGGGGATGTTGGACAAGAGCCAACTATTTTAGTTTATCGTCCCTGGGCTAGAGAGGATATAAAATGAGCTACAGATGGTATTCCTCATCCCAAGGTTAATTTTCAAAAGTTTTCTGAGGACATAGTTGGTATGCGTTTAAGTTATCATCTAAATGGTTTAGAAGTAGAACAAGTAGTGCGACAAATCCTGGGTCCAGATTGGCACTTAGTTTGTGGTACTTGGACATGTAAGGCAGATGACGGCACTACATTAAAGCATAATTCTGGGGTGTTAGACTCGCGAGTCACTGATCTGTTAAAGAAAATTTCTGATAAGTGGCGTCCAAGAGCAGATTGGACAGTAATAAATCAGTGCATCCAAAATGATGATGAATCTGTAGATCACTATATTGTAAGATTGATAGAAGTGTTCAATAACCATTGTGGGATGATGATTCCGCAGGATCAGACCAATGATGGTCCGTATGAACAGCAATTGAAAAATGCTTTTCTTAAGGGTTGTAGGGCTCCAATAAGTAGTTTTATAACTAAGCATATGGTAGATCATAGAACATGTAGACTGCAACCTTTGTTTGAATATGCACGGCATGCTGAGCGACATTTCAATTTAAAAAAGGAAAAGAAAGTACAAGTGTTAGCAGTAGGGGATGATGGTGGTATATTCTTGGTACAGGACCAAAGGGGGCAAGGGCGCTGTGGTGGCATAAAAAATACGTGGGGGCCCGAAATGGGACACATTAAATAAACCAGGTGGACATTCGGAGGAATATGAGGGGAGGTTAAAACGTGGAAAATGTTTTAAGTGCGATAGACATGGACACTTCGCTGCAGACAGTGAAGAGTGGCAACATCCCCCACAGCTTATGAACAAGGGCTCCGCATGACTATATGATAGTAAAGGAAGGCGCCAAATTCATTATTGTGATTATTGTAGAGAAGAAGAAAGTGAGAATGATTGTGATGATGATGAGGCAGACACTCTCTGCGATGAATGTCAGAACACTCAGAAGGAAGGGCGGGATTGTGACTGTGAAGTCATAAACCTGGCAAATTTGGGTATTGCTATGCATCTAGATCAAAAACCCATTATAGAGTTTTTGGTTGAGGGACAGAAAGTGGAGTTTTTATGTGATTCAGGTGCATCATGTACACTTTTGGGTCCAGCAGTTCTGCCTCCGAACTGCGAAACAGATGAGTTTGTCCTTGTGAAAGTGGCAAACAGGAAAATCTATAAGGAACCACTGTCTCATCCTCTATTGTTCACAGATCCGCAAACAAACCAAACTGTTAGGTGTAGGGTAATTATATCGAAAGTTTGTCCAGTTAATTTGCTGGGAAGAGATTTGATGCATTTGTTTGGCATAGTGGCAATTCCCACACCTAAAGGCATTGAGGCAAAAAGGTTAGCGGATGGCTTGGTGGTACAGGGAGTACAAGACTTGTTTTACTGTTATAGCCAGGACTTGATTTCAAACTGGTCAGGGAGGGTTGATACAGATTTGATCAACCTAGCTTTAAGTAAATCTAGGAGCGGGTCACCGCAGGTTGCGGCGCACTTACATTGTACAATGTTCTATAGGAAGGCCCCTGGTCCGGATAAAGAATTTGAAAAAGAATTCTTTAGGCACAAATGTGCAAGGATAATTTTGAATGATATGTTTTGGGATACACAAGGTAATACAGTAGTGACCTGTACTTTGGCCAAGGAAATGAGTTCTTTATATCGCTCAGATTATAGCCCACATATTTCAATTACTAAAGCAGTGGGGACACATTGGGTAGATTTGGCGAAAAAGGTAACAAATTGGGACACAATGTCCGAAATGCAGTTGATAGATCAACAGATCCAGGTACAAAGATTAAATTGGGTGACTTGGGCACAACCAAGTGTGCACCTCAGGGATGACAAAACAGAAATGGCATGACAAATCCTCTTAACCCAAGAGGAAGATAGTACGTTAAGTGCCTTACCTGTAGATTTATGGTCAAAAGGTAAAGGGGATTTAGGACTGATGAAAACAGCAGGTGAAGTTTGTATAACTCCAAAGTCAGGTTTTAGACCTCATAAGCACCAATACCCGCTAAGTAAACAAGCAGAGGAAGGGATTAAGCCAGTTATCGAGCAGCTAAAATGGGTAGGAATTCTTGTTGAATGCCGAGATTCACCCTGCAATACTCCGTTGTTTCCTGTAAAGAAACCGGATGGGTCATGGAGGTTGGTTCAGGATTTACAAGCAGTTAATTCGTCTGTGATCCCAAGAGCACCGGTGGTCCCTGACCCCTATACATTACTTTGATTTACTACCTCAGCACAGATATTTTTCTGTCATAGATATAAGCAATGCTTTTTTCTCCATACCACTACATAAGGAGAGTAGATTTTGGTTTGCATTCACTTATCAAAGTAAAAGATACACTTACACCAGATTGCCACAGGGTTATTGTGAGAGTCCGGCAATATTCGCACAAGAAATGGCTGCGAATTTAGCTCAGTTTGTTCCCCCAGAGGGAAGCCAGGTTCTGTTGTATGTAGATGATATTTTGTTGACCTCACCCACGCAGGAAAGTTGTAGAAGGAATACCCTTGCCCTTCCTAGTTTTTTAGCTGAGCAAGGACATAAGGTAAATAAAGAAAAATTACAATTGTGGAAAGCACAAGTAAAGTACTTGGGATATTTAATTTCGCAGGCAGGTAGACAATTGGAGAACAAAAGAAAGCAAGCAATTCTTGAGGCACCTATGCCTACCACTAAGCGGGAGATGATGTCCTTTTTAGGTGTGACTAATTTTTGTAGAAGTTGGATCCCTAACTGTGCTGAGGAAGTAGGGCCATTGACCGCAGTAATCTATGATACTCCCATGGCAGCTAAGAATAATATACAGTGGACAAATACGGCAATACAGGCATTTAATAGAATTAAGTAATTGATAGCAGGATCCTCTGTTCTGGGTTTTCCGAACTATTCTAAGCAGTTTATACAAATGGTTGATTGTAAGGGAGGATATATGACTTCAGTTCTGGTACAAGTACATGGGGATAAACAGAGACCGATAGCTTTCTACTACTCCAGATTAGATCCTGTTGCAAGGGCATTGCCGCATTGTGTTCAAGCTGTAGTGGCAGCTGCCATGGCAGTACAAGCCTCAGCATCATTAGTTTTGTTTCGCCCATTACAATTGCGAGTTCCACATTCAGTAGCTACTATACTTTTGCAAGATAAATTAACCTTTTTATCTCCTAGTCGACATTTGTCATGTATGACAGTGCTGCTTGACACAGCCTCATATGACCATAGAAAGATGTACTACTCTTAATCCGACTACACTTTTGCCGACTCCAGAAGACGGTACTCCACACATTTGTTTAGAGAGCATTCATGACAAAGTGCTTCCCCGACCAGATTTAACGGATATTCCGTTGGTAGATTCTGATCTCGTTTTGTTTGTAGACGGATCAGCAAAGAAAGACACTGGGAAAAACACTAGTAGGGTATGCTGTCACCACAGAAACTGAAGTTTTGGAGGCAAAAAGATTATCAAACATTTATTCTGCATAAGCAGCTGAGTTGGTGGCTTTGACTCAAGCTTGTACCTTAGGGGAGGGTAAGAAAGTGACAATTTATACAGATAGTCAATATGCTTTCTCCACTGTACATGTTTGGGGAATGGTTACTGCGACAGGCAAACCAATAAATCACAGAGATTTAATTTTACAGTTGTTAGATGCAGTGCAACTACCACTTCAGATAGCGATATGTAAATGTTCCGCACATACCAACAAAAAAGATCCTGTCTCCAGGGGAAATGCCCTTGCTGATATGGCTGCAAAAAAGGCAGCTCAAGAAAATGATTTGCTTTTATATGACTATGATTTAGAGCCTGGACACCTCTTAGACTTAGAGACACTAAAAGTAATGCAAACATTGACGACACAGAAGGAAAAATGTCGTTGGGTAAAATATGGTATCACTCAACAAGATGGGTTGTATAGGGCATCAGATGGCAAAATGGTATTACCCTCAAACCTTTTTAGGTATGCGGCATTGGTTAGCCATGGACCTGCCCATGCAGACGATGATTCAAATAGTGTCTAAGGTGTTTTGGTGTAAGGGGTTTTCAACTTGTGCAAAGCAATTCTGTTTATCTTGTTTATTATGTGCAAAGTATCATGCTCAGGGGGGAGTTAAAAAGTCTCAGCAGGCATTCCCTACCCCTCCATATCCATTCCACACACTCTGTATGGACTTTATTGAATTGACACCCTCAGAGGGAAAAAGGTTCTGTTTAGTCATTATTGATGCTTTTTCTAAATGGGTAGAAGCTTTTCCAGTGAAGCATCCGAATGCACAAACCGTAGCAAAACTTGTGACTACAGAAATAATTCCCCGATTTGGTTTACCAAGATGCATTTACAGTAATAATGGGTCTCATTTTGTTAACCAGATTGTTCAGAAGTTGGGTCAAGTGTTTCAAATTGATCTGAAGTACCATTGTGCTTACCATCCCCAGTCAGCTGGACTGGTGGAAAGACACAACGGTGTCTTGAAGAGTAAGCTCCGCAAACTGATGGCAGAAACACATAGATCATGGACTGCGTGCCTTCCTTTGGCACTCCTGTATATGCGAATCTCACCCTCCTACAAAGGACTTACACCATTTGAACTTTTGTTTGGGAGACCATATTACGTCCCACAGTGGCAAGGATTGTTGCCAGCGGAATGTGAGGGGGGTGAGGATCTAGCGGATTATATGAAGAAGCTGCTAAATGTCAAGTCTCTTGTAACCAATGACTCCTTTGCAGATTCCAGAAATGAAACCTTGTTAAGCGTGGCACCTGGGGACTGGGTGTGGATCCGAATTGTGAAGAGAAAGAATTGGTCATCTCCCAAGTGGGAAGGCCCATACCAAGTACTTATCTCGACACTTACGGCTGTAAAGATCGCTGAGAGGACTTTGTGGATTCATATCACCCACTGTAAAAAAACTCAAGACTTTTCCTTCTACCATTGATGTTGGTCAAACTCCACTGGACCTCTGAGCGCAAAGTCTGGCTACAAAGGGGGATTAGCCCAATAGGGGTTAGTTCATCTCAAACCCAGTGAAGAAACCAACGGTGCGAGGTAGTCCTTAGGGAAGATGGCCATGTTCAACTGGTACTTGAACTGTTACACGATGATGATGATTTTGGTGGCGAAAGTAAATATGTCCATACGAGAAGGAACAGTTGCAAGAGAAAAAGGAATGGTGGTGCTGCAAGCGCAAACAGGTGTTACTACTGTGTTTAAGGTGAAACTTTGTGAAGGAATTTTGGACTGTTCTAAATGGAACAATGATGATTTCTTGACTCGTGCAAAATACTTGTGCAATAGAGACTGTACGTCCTGGTCAAATGTTTGGTGGTCAACAGATGTGAATGGATGGGAAACAAGTGGTGCAGTGATATCAGAGAAAGATAAAAGCAGGCAACAAAGAATAAAAGTTGCGCATTTCCAAGGTACCGAAGTAATTACTATAACCATTGTGTCACCACAAGAAAGTGATTCAGGAGTTTATGGAATCGGAGTGTCTCTTCCAATTGGAACTGATCCTTTGGGGACCCTCCAACTTAAAGTACAAAGCCTTAAAAATGCTACAAGTAAAGCAGATTTTGCCTTCACAGAAGAAGAACAATTGTTACTCGAGACTGGATTCGTACACCATAATGAATGGCTATCTTGGGTTATAGTACCCGAGAGGCACATCGTGAGAACTGTGTTTCTTGTGCTGTAGGTAAACAGCAACTAGCAATAGTCCCATTGATGCAAGATGAAGGTAACCTAAAATGTCTGTTAAAATTATTCAACAAAACTGAAGATAAATGCAAAAATGAAACTCAGCGTTTTCCAGTCATAAGCAAAGTTGAGAAACCGCCTGCAGCGATTTCCTATCCAGGTTCGTATATGTGCTTTTCCAGAGATGGCACAGGGAAGAATTATGGCAATATGGGACAGAACTATTGCAGTGTTACTGTGAATGGCAATGAGAATCCATTTCTGGAGAACCAACCTCATAGTTTAGCAGACGTATGGTGGTTATGTGGAGACAACAAACTTAGATCAAGGCTTACGATTCCCTGGAAGGGAACTTGTGCACTTGTAAAGTTAATTCTGCTATTCTACATTTTCCCAGTTCCAGCAAGCAATTTTGTAAGAGAACCTGAAATAAAGCCGAAGTGGTTGAGTAGGAAAAAAAGAGAGGCACCAAAGCAATCCTTTGATAACGGTGTCTACATCGATAGCATTGGCGTACAAAGAGTTGTACCTGATGAATACAAAGCAATAAACCAAATAGCAGCTGGTTTTACATCCATCTTTGTCTGGATTCAACCCAATAAGAATGTGGACTGGATCAACTACATTTACTATAACCAGCAGCGTTTTGTGAACTATACCAAAGATGCATTGAAAGGAATTGCTGAACAACTGGAGGCCACTTCGCAGGTGGCATGGCAGAATCGAATTGCGTTGGATATGCTCCTGGCCAAAGAAGGAGGAGTTTGCAAAATGTTTGGGACTTTCTGCTGCACGTATATACCAAACAACACTGCGCCTGACGGGAGTATCACTCGAGCTTTGAAAGGTTTGGAGATGTTATCCGAAGAATTGGCAGAGAACTCTGGGGTAAATAATCCCTTTACAGACTTTCTACAAGCGTGGTTTGGAAAATGGAGTCATCTCATCAGCAGTTTCCTGGTGTCCATTGGAGTCGCTGTGGCTATTGTGGTGGTATGTGGTTGTTGTTGTATACCCTGTATCAGAGGTCTTCTACAAAGACTGGTTGATACTGCTGTTATGAAGACGATGTACCAGCAATTGCAACAGACTGGTGAAAGTGAATACATTGAAATGTGACTTTTTGCAAATGTTTTTGAAGTTTAAAAAGTTTGTCTTGCCAATGAAGTAATGTATGCAAAGAAAAACTTAGTTTTTACCATATATTGCTGAAATAAAAAGTGTTTTCAGGGGGGGGAATGTTAAAAGAAAAGTTTTAAAAAACATACTGTTATTTGTCTTTTTCCTCTTCTTGTAAAGTGAACATGTTATTTGTTGGGATATGCCTATCAAAGATGGGCCTCATCTATGAACAAAATGCAGCATTGCTTATAAACCTGAATAATATCTGTTTTCTGCTTTTCAAAATAAAGAGATTTGGTTATAGCTTAGTGAAGCCTGGGATAAGGACGCACGGCCGAGTAAGAGTTAATTTACTGAAGCAGGCTGTGTGTCCTGGAAAATTTGAGCTACCATTGTTGAACTAAACATTCTGTGCTTCTTGAACATTCTGTACTAACTGTTGGTTTGAGGTGATTTGTAGTAAACATGTTTACCACAGGTGTTTTTCCATAGCCAACTGTCAACGGTCAGAAATGTAACAAAAAGTTGTTTTGCTTGCAGTATAAAAGTTTATGTCAGTAAACAAGTTGACCAGAGGAGATCATCTTGGCCAACATGCTGTGTAATCTGGTTAGCTGCTAATGAAGAAGGTTTTCATCACCTGAGGCAGATGTGACTCGTTTGAATTTTTCTTCTGACAGTTATGACCTTCCTGTGATCACATGTGGCTTTGATCGTAACTGAAGTCCTATCTAAAATAATTTGCTTGTTAATCTTAGTTTATTCTAAATTTTTAGCAGCACTGCATCTCTTTCTGTCTCTAACTGGTTAGCCTTTAGAGAAAGTGCAAGTGTACAATTCTACCTCTTCATAAAGGAGGCAAAAATACTAATATCTCCAACTTCCGCCCAATTGCCCTACTCTCACCTATATCAAAAATTCTAGAAAAATGTGTCCACCACCAACTCATGCCTTTCTTAACCCAGAATCAACTCCTAACACCCACCCAACATGGTTTTCGCCCTGGCCACAGCACTATTACTACGTTATTATCCTTCTTAGAAACAGTCAATCAAGCCAGGGATTCTGGATTACTAGTTTCCACTGTACTGCTAGATCTTTCTAAAGCCTTTGACACCATCTCTCACAAACACCTTCTCTTTCATCTAGCCAACCTTCATCTCTCCCCCGATACTCTATCCTGGTTCTCCAGCTACCTATCAGACAGATCTCAAGCTGTCAGATGGAAAAACTCTACCTCCTCCTTATTACCAACACCCACTGGCTTTCCCCAGGGGTCCATCCTTGGACCCATGCTTTTCAACATCTTCATAAATAACCTTCACACTGCCATCCCAGACACAACAGTTATCCAATACACTGATGACTCTACCTTAGTCTGTGCTGCCTCTAACCTTTCTGAACTACTGACAAAAACCCAAACAGCTTTTTCCACTACTGAGAACTGGATGCACCAAAATCATCTCTCTCTCAACTCTAATAAATCTAAAATTCTTCTTTTTCCTCCCTCCAAGGCTTTCACTTTTGACAAAAATGCTTTCAAAGTCCTAAGCCAAACCAACTCTACTATAGAAGTGGCCCCATCTGCAAAACTCCTTGGCATCACCATAGACGAGCACCTTAAATTTGATATCCACTTACAACAAAACATAAAGAAAACCCACCAAAACCTAGGTATGCTCTATAGGAACAACCACTTTCTCCCTAACTCCTCTAGGCATACCTTAGCAACTACCTATCTTCTACCATCTTTACTATATGGAGCTCCGCTCCTAACTAACCTGTCTGCTTCCAACACCTCTAAACTCGAAATTTGCTATAATAAGATCTCAAAATTTGCAACCAAATCCAAAACCTCTACCCACGATTGCCTTTCCCTACAATCTCTGAACTGGCTAGAACTCTCTAACCACCTAGACTATCTTCAACTAACCACTGCTCACAAATTAATATTCTACCCTGATAAATGCCCAGCCTTAACAAACATCCTTCCTCCGTACATCCCAAATAGATCTCTAAGATCTGAACACCAAAACTTAATCTCAATCCACAAGCCCAAACGCCCTGCTGGCCAACTCCTTCTCTCCTTCTCTGTAGGCAGGAAATGGAACTCTCTCCCTCCTTCACTTAGAACAACATCTAACTCAGAATCCTTCAAAACACAACTTTTCTCTTACCCGTCTTCTAAACATAAATGTTCCTGCTTTCATCCCACTTAAATGTAAATAACTACCCCATTGAACCCTCCACTCTCCTCACTTCACACTACCCTAGAACTATTATTTTTCTATTGCTGCTAAAACAAACTTAAGCTACTTTTCAGTTTAAGTAATTTCTCTTTCTCTACTCCTTGTATGTAAATATTGTAAATATCAAGTAAACGCAGATCTCGATATTACAGACAGTGGAAACTTGCTGCTCTGAAGGGAAACAACTGAAAATCTGTTTATCTACTTTCCTTAATGATGTTTTTTTTTATGTAAACTGTATGCATTTGCTTTTTTTTACTCACTGTATGAATGCATTTATATATGTATTTACCTTCAAGACTATGTGACTTAGATTGTATCCGTATTGCTTATGGAGCTTTTCTCCCCGGGCCTCCACTGAAAATGGGCACGTTCTGGCCCAGTGGACTTCCCCGGTAATCAAACTGGAAATAAATAAATAAATAAGTAAATACAAGTTATGTTTTAAATATTTGATATCTTTTCACAATTCTTGGGATACAGCTTTGTAAGGGTTATTCTGTGCCTCCTCCAAACTCAGATGACGCCCATTTGCTTCTAAGAGTCACCAACTCCTTAGGATTCTCAGACATTTCTTCTCAGTACTTGGTACAGAAACATGGGACAGCCTTTCCTTACTACAGCTACAACTTCTTGAGTTATAACTCGGAGAAACCAAACTTGTCAAATTATAGCTCTGTGAGGAGCCAATTTGTAAAGCAGAACTGGTAGAGAAACAAATCCCACAAAAAAATTTTAAAAAAGTAAGCAATTTTTTTGCAGAGGGCAAGCCCCCCCCCCCCCAAAGATGAATATACCCAACTCTACCATTGCATGGGGGGGCATTTCTCAAAAGGGAGGACTGGCTGCTGGCGCACACAGTTGGCAGTGATTTCCAGTAGAAAACCGTGATCAGGGAGTTTAACTTCAATTTGTGCTTGTCAAACTGGGTCATTTTAAGTTTGCACTCTATTATTACTATTGAAGCCCCTTCCCACAGACATTTCAAATAGGGAAACCACCACCACGTTTCTGGCTAAACTGATCTTGTTTCTTAACCAGAGCTACCTGCTCCTGCTTCTTCCATCCCGTACATCACCGAATCCCCTTTTTCTCATTTATAATTGATAGAGTTGCATTCCCCTCCATATTAACCTTCCCTTCTTGACTGCCTAAAATCGTATTCAAAATTTTTTTGTTTTCTAGTTTATGTATTTATCTTAAATTCCTGCAAACATTTTAACTGATATTCTTATTATTTTTAGTCTGTCTGTGCAGTAACATTTGAACTTTGTATTAATCTGTCTTGCTTAATTGTTTAACATTTTTGCTGTTCTCTCAGGCTGTGACCTGAAGTGTGCCCTGTGATCAGTCCACTATTCCTGTCACCAAATTGTAAATAAATGAAGTTCTTGACTCCAGTATCATATACACTGTCTCTTTTGGTTTCTAGTAGAAAGAACTTTAGCTTCTGCACCCTGTGGTCATTTTTCCCCCTGTGTCCCACAGATCTTTCTGGCAGCTTTCCTCTGGATGTTTTTTTCCAGCAGCTTGATGTTCTTTTGTTGTAGTACATCTGCAGTACTTTACCTTCATTTGTCTGCATTGAATCTTAAATGCCACCTTTCTTCCCATTTGGTCTACCTCTCCATATCTTTCTATTTATATACAACTACTCTTGTCTGTGTCATTGATGAGATTTGTACTGTTCCGTTTTCTCTTGTAGATGTCCGAGATAAAATCACTGCAGAGTTCTTAACCTAGGACTGGCCACTGAGTACTCCTTCCCTTGTTCATGACATCACCGCTGTCATTACAGAGCTCTACCATTTAGCTGGGCAGCATTCCAGTTCTATCTTGGTCGTACCCCCAGTCCCTTCAGTTTTTCTGTTGGAGCCCTATGTCAGAACAAGTTAGAGCTCTAGCTGAAGTCCAGGTAGACTACACCTGCCGTATTTCCCTGGCCATTTCACCTGTCATCCTATCATAAAACTGGATTAAGTTTGATTGGCTGCTGCTTCTGTTAAAGGATCTGTGATGGTTTCAGTCCTGGACATTCTTCCCTTCAAAGAACATTTCCAGTCTTCTCCTCAGGATTCTTTCCATGACTTTCTCTTGCTAATATTTTATGTTAATAGTTCTATGGTACCCAGGTTTTAAAAATAACTTTCTTGTATAATGGAAACATTCTTTCTGTCCTTGGGCAGTTGTCCATTTGTCAGTGATGTTTAATATCTGTTTCAAACTGGCCAGATTTCAGAAGTCTCCAGGAGGTAACCCAGAATACTGTTGACACCCGTCCCTTGCTTTCCTTTATGCAAACAATGAGCAGGGAATTCTTTCAGTACCTCTGATTTTTCCCCAGTCTTCTGTGATTTGTCTGCCATTTGTGTTCAGTTTGGCCATGTATCTGTCGTTTGTGTTCAGTTTGGACATGTTTCTACTGTGTACCTTAAAATAGGCCCTTGTTGCCTTTATTGATTTCTGCCAACACCCTTTCAGCATGCACCTTTGTTGCCCTTCTACTAGTCTCTTGGCATTATGCCTTTTCACCTCTTATAGGCCCTGTCTGACATCGTCTTGTAGTCATACTGGCCTTTTTGTGTATTCCTCGTCTGACACATTTCTGTTGGCTTTTTGTGTTTTTTTTACTTCATTTTGTTCCACACTTCCTAACTCATCCTTGACCATCTCTCTGCCAGTTTGGTGTAATACACTCTCCTAAATTCTCATACTGCCATCTTTACATCCCTCTACTCAATTGCTCTATAAACTGTGCAGTGACATAATTATCATCGGCACCTTAACATAGAAATCCACCTTCTCAAATGAACGGAGTTTTGCTCTTCCTTTCCCTCATAAAATTATGTTTTTTTAGTTGAATCACTGAGGCTTACAGTCTATCAGTAGTAGCAGTCATGTAAGTTTCGTACTTCCTATTCACAAATGCATGTTGGTGAAAAGTCCTATTTTATTAACTTTTTTTAAGTTAATATGTAAGCATTTGTCTGTGACTTTTTGAGGCTGTGTCCAGAATTCTTCAGTTCAGAGGTATGAATCGATGACCTATTGCTTTAAGAACCACATCCAGAATTTAATCTTTGCTGGTACAGCCCTGCACCAGTTGGTTAAAACTATAATGGTCCAGGACCTTGATTAACTCCCATTCTCTTTCTACTTCAGCAGATTTAAGATTTGCCATAGATGTTATCTTCCTCTCGTATTTTCTACTGCAGTCTCTCTGCCTCCTCCTCCCTTGATGTCCCTGGAGTATGATGCATGATATCAAACCTTCAACTCTGCTTGATGTCATGTACCTTAACTGTCAGAACACCTAAGCCTAAGATATGACTACCCGTTTCCTTACCCCATTTCTGTTTGGAGCTCTTCCTGCCTTCTAATATCATATGATGTCCTCCTCTCCAACTCCATCTTGGTATGTCTCGTAACTGTGCTTTACTACCTTCTGACTCCCTTCCCTTTTCATCTTAGTTTAAAAGCAATCATTTTGTTGTGGCATGCCAGAGGAATACCTTTGCACACATGATGGGGAAAATATACACATTGAACATGTACAATATCCGACTGACTGTTTGGCAGATTTTCTTTTTTTTTTTTTGTTTTTGTATGTGTGAGCAAGTGTCGTACAACAGTTTGGTTCATCAGTTTTATTATTGCCATGTAATGGTAGATGAAAGTATATCTATACTAGACATTTTACTGACAGTGGTAGTAAAACCTGTGAGCTTCTGTTTTGCATTATAATAGTTTTCACTTTCTTTGTATGTTAGACTTTTAAAAGAATATAAAGCTTGTCAGCTGTAGAAATGGAATGGAGTGCGATATTTTGAAAGAGATGAAATGATAAACAGTTTGGGAGAACTCCACACGTGATGGTTGGAAATGTGTAGCTTGCATAACTTTTCTGCTGAAATTTTGTGAGTTGTATTGTGGAAATCTGGGTGGGGGCGTTATTTTTTCAAGTCTGTCTAATTTTATGTTTAATTTAAAAAGTATTTTAATTGTTTGTAATAATCGTTGCATGTTGTGCCATACTACAACACACAAGCTGCTCTTCAAAGTTGTATTTCATGAAGCTTGCCTACTGCAGAGGTCCCATTATAAGAATGATGCTTCCTTGGGATTTTTGCATACCCACTGACCCAGTGTTGTGGGAGGCTTTTCTACCATCCCCCACCTGTAATGTAATCCTCATCTGAGGTCAGACCATTTCAGGAATGAGGGCAAACGTATTAAATGAGCTTGGCTCCCTCCCTTCTATAATGAGGACTATCCCAAGTAACTCTGTTTTGAGAATTGATTCAGTTGTGTAATGTAACACTCCATTGAATGCTGTACTTCATTTTTTAAGAGTTAAAGAAAATGAAAGCAAAACGGCTAGATTTGATCTTACAATCACTCTTAATTGATTAAAAACCTGAATGTCAGAGCGCTCCAGAATTGACCGGTTTCAATCAAACTACAAAAAAATATCTGTTTAGTTACAGAGGTTGACAGATGAGCAGTTTTTTCTAAGTACTTTAAGACTATCTGTTATCAGACAAAAAAATGAAACCTTGTGGGACAAAATGCAGGCAACAGCAAGTGCAGGAAGCTACAGGATAAAGTGTACCAGCAGATGTAAATCGACATTCAAAAGGCAGACTTGTGTCAAGACTGGATTAAAAGAAGGTAGAATTATGTATCTTGTATGTTGGTGACTTGAAGGGAAAAAAAAGTGGAAGTAAAGTTTATTCTGACAAGATGATGGCCATCATTAGTAACCTTCAGGAACCGCATCATAGGACTGCTCACAACAAGATCTCCCAGGCTGCCAGACCCTTATCCCATACTGTATCAGAGAACCGCCTCCATTTCCTGCCATGAAAAGTAATCTGCTGTATAAAACAGATGGCCTCAGAAGCCTGTCATTTTAAAACTGAGATTTTTGTTGCTTTTTGGGACTTAAAAGTACCACATTTTTCTTTTCTTTCTTTTCCTTTGTTTTTTCATTCCCTTCTTTTTTTGGCAGATTTTTTTCCGACTATTTGTCTCTGTGTCTCTCTCTCTCTCCAAAGTGTGCCTCTAGCAGGCAAATTCCACCTATGGACATGCACACTAAGCACTATTGTTATTCAGGAACAAAGTGTAATACTGCTCCGTGCGTACATATTCAGTCATGCAACAAAGTGCCATTGAAAGAGGACATTGGAGGATTTTTCTGGTCTGAGAAAGTCTCCTCTCTCTTTAGTCTAAGAAAGTATCTTCTTCTCTGTAGATCAGTATGTATGTATATACCTTTAAGAAGCTATCCAAAGGCTTGCACAAGTGTATAAATAGTGAGCACGTGCAAGTCTGACTGCCATTTTGTGGATAGCCATTGAGATGTGAGCATGTATGTATGTATGCTTTGTCTGTTAACTACCTCATTCATGTTTAATGATGCGTCTCTCCATCCTGAAGTGTTTCTATATATTAAAGCATCTGAAGAAAATCCCAACCCTTCTTATTATTTGTATTGGAAACGAATGAGTGACATGGGTGTCCAAAACGGTGTGCCTAAAAGGACATGGAGCCAGAAGCAAGACCGAGAAACACAGCTAATATACAAGAGTGAATCGACCATAAAATGTGCACACTTCAAAATGGGTCAGAAACGAATTTCAGGTATTAAAACCTGCTCAGCACTATTTCTTTTCGTATAATATGAAACTAGGCATACAGAACATTCCAAATGATATTTGCATTAACCAATATGTACAGTATTGATAAAAAATATTCAAATTACTACAGAAAACGTTTGAAATAAAGTCCAAATTGCATAAAACAAATAAAGTAAGGGGAAATGAACGCATTTTCGCAAAGCATATCTATTTTCGTATTAAGCAAAGATATCCAAGTCATCAGAAGTGTATAAAGTGTTTGCATGTTTGTGCACTGTTACAGTAAAGCTGTTTTGAAAAGTACAGCCATTACAAGGCATATTTCACAGAATACCGCCATTACAGAGCATAGAGCTGTTTGTTCGTACATAATTACAAGGGTCATATTTTCAATGTGCTTGTGTATACTTTGTGAGCATGGCAGATGGATTTCGTTTACCCAATGCACTTGTGTTTGACAGTAATATTGCTGAGAATTGGAGAGTATTTGAGCAAGAGTACAACATTTTCATGCAGGCTGCATTTTCTGATAAAGATGACCACACAGAGGCATTTATTCTAATTAATTTAGCTGGGTCAGAAGCCACAGAAAGGGAACACTCATTTGTGTATGCACCTGCTATCTATGCTGGAGAAGGGGAAAATAGTCCTATTGGTGTACCATATGAGTCAAGAGAGGACCCAGAGTTCTTAAAAATGTAAATTTAGAGAAATGTGCAACCCCCAGACAAATGTTACAATGGAAAGTCACTTATTTTACACAAGGGATCAAAAGCCAGATGAAACTTTTGCAATATATATAACTGACCTGAGAAATAAAGCTAAAATGTGCAGATTTGGTGACTAAAGGGATGAGTTGATAAAAGACTGACGTGTGTGGTATGAAAGATGATGTTGTAAGAACGATTTTGCTTCATGACAGTGATTTAACTTTGAATAAGGCCATTGAGATTTGTCCGATATGAGCTTGCAGAAAAGCACACAAATATCCTTACAAATGAGAACAGCTCTAGAAGGCGCATTGATAAAGCTCGCGTTGATAGTATGCAGCACATTATTAGAAGAAGCAGGCCCAAGCACATGGCAGCTGTAACCTCTGCAGGACCTGCTGGTAAACCCCAGAACTTTCTAGCACATTCCAGAAGTCGCAGTCTCAGTGAAGCTTAAGAGTGAGTTAGCAAACTCATAGCATGGGCCTCAACCTAGTTTCATTGTCAACTGTCATAATTGTGGTAGAAGCCATGAATCTTAAAAGGAGGAATGTTTAGCTTTTGGTCAACGATTTCACAAATGCAGTAAATGGAATAATTTCAAAAGATTTTGTAAACCAAAAGGCCCACATCCCTTTATTAAAGGGGAACATTTTAAGAAACAAGTTGATCAGACAATGGCAATTCTACTCTTTTTATGTTGATGGTGTGTCAGTGCGTCATGAAACAGTCAGTGCAGTAGATTTAAGGGCAAAAATAAAGTATTTTGTACTGTTCAGATAAATGGCAAACACAGAGAGCTCAAAGTTGATCCAGGCTCCAAGTGCAATGTTACTTCTGCAGAAACATTTACAAGAGTGAGTGAAGGTGAGAGGCTTGATTTGGTAAGGTGTGTGAAACTTGTTGCTTATGGAGGTGAAGAAATTCAAACCAAAGGCGCAGTAGTGCTGTCATGTTACTCTGCCGAAAGGAGCTACGACTTATTATTTTATGTGGTCAAAAAGTACGTCCAGTCATTGTTAGGGCAAAGAGACAGTTTGAAAATGGGGCTGTTTTCATTTAATAAGGAAGTTCAACAAGTTAGCTTAAAAGACCACTATTCTCATTTTGCCCTACACATTTTTTCTACCTATGCTGATCTTTTCCAAGACAAACTAGGCAAACTTCCAGTTGTGTACTCCATGAAGTTAGACCCAGAGGTCAGTACTGTTATCAGGCCAGCACAAAAATTTCCAATAGCCATGAAGGACAGAGTCCAAGCCGTGTTAGATAAAATGGTGTGACAATGTGTGATTTGTCCAGTTGTAACTCCAACTGAATGAGTATCTTCCATTGTGGTTGCTCATAAGAAAAACTCAGATGATGTCAAAATGTGTACTGATCCACGAGATTTGAACAAAGTGCTTAATAGACCTCATCATCCAATGCACACAGTCGAAGAAGTCGCAGCCTTAATGCTAAATGCCACTATTTTTTCTGTCTTAGATGCAAAGAGTTCATTTTGGCAAATTCAGCTTGGCAAAAAATCCTCATTTCTCACTGCATTCAGTATTCCGTTTGGCAGGTACAGATTTTTGAGAATGCTATTTGTGATAAATTCTGCAAGTGAAGTCTTTCAACGTGCAGTGGAGAAAATTGTTTCTGGGTATCCTTGTGTTATCATAGTAGATGACATACTAGTAGGAGGTCACAATGAAGCAGAACATGACAGAAACCTCAGGAAAGTTGTAGAAATGGCACATTGAGTGAATCTTGGGCTCAACCACTTAATTAAGAATGACTGTCAAAACAATCTAGTTTATCTCAAGAAGTGCAACCTTATTTTCCATACAGAGGTGAGATTTTGTCTGACAAAAGGTATCATTATGAAAGGTCTGAAAGTAATTGTTCCAAAGTCCTTGCAACCAGAGTTCATTACTGTCTTCCATTGTAGTCTCCAAGGATTTCGAATCTACCAAAAGAAGGGCGAGAGGACTGGCATTTTGGCCTTCTGTGTCACAAGACCTTGAGAGTGCACTTTTATCTTGTTCAGTGTGTAACAGTATAAAGCCACATCAACAGAAGGAACCACTTCAGTTTAACCAGATTCAGAAACTACCTTGGTCGACAGTAGCCACAGACATCTTCGAGTGGAATGGTCAACATTATTTGGTGTTGGTAAACTCTTACTCCAGTTGGTTCAATATTGACTTACTTCCTAACCTAGCATCCAGTACAGTCATTACCAAGATGAAGCCTCATTTTGCAGTACATGGTAGTCCGCACAGAGTTATTTCTGACAATAGCACTCAGTTTGCAAGCCAACAGTTCATAGGTTCATACTAGGCTATCTGCCCTAGGGCATTTATAAGCCTAGCCAGAGTGTGTGTGGCTTCCGCCACCCCCTGGAATGATAATACTGTGCCCATTTAGGGTTTAGTTTACTGTGCCTCTGTCTAGAAGTGACACAGAAATGACCCCGGGGTAAACCTACGATCTCTCATCCACTCGTCAAGATTTCTCTTGAAGAGAGGCAGTGAGGGGCTCTGCCTGACATGGACTGGGATTCTGTTCCAGAGTGTAGGGAGTCTCTGGGTTATGAATCTGTCCCTCCAGCATGTCCTATTTATTTCTGTGTTGAGGTTCAAGTCTCTCGCTCTCGTGGCTCTGGTGGATTTGGATTTATTTAGGTGGAGCATGTCCATTAATTCTGTATTGGACATGGCCTTGTACGTCAGGCATAGCTCACCTCTGAGTAGGCGGTATGCGACTGAATAGAGCTGGAGTTTCTTCAATCTGGCAGCATATGACATATGTTTGAGTCCCTTGATCCTCTTGGTGAGGTACTTCTGGGGTCTTTCCAACTGCTGCAGGTGCCGGGTAAGGTACATACCAAATGGGGCATTGTACTCAATCATGGGTCTGATAAGGGAAGAGTATAGGGGTACAATGACCTCTCTTGATCTAGATGTGAATCCTTTCATGATAAGATGGGCAATATAGAAGGTCTTCCTAACCACCTTGGCAATGTGGGTGTCAAATGAGAGGTCACTGTCAACTTGAGTCCCTAGGTCCCTGATTACTACTTCCGTAATTAATGGATTACCACCTGTGTGGTAATTTGTGGGTACTTTGTTTTTCCCAAAGGGTATAACTATACATTTTTTGGCTCTCAGTTTAAGGCCATGGCTCTGGCACCAGTTATCCGTTTCTGTGAGGCCTTTCTGAAGGATGCTAGTATCTGCTGGAGTATTGATTATGGCGCCCAGCTTGCAGTCATCTGCGAACTTTGCCAGCCACAGTCCTCCTATGTTTGCTTGTACTTCTGAGAAATAAATGCCGAACAAGAGGGGTCTCAGGACCGAGCCCTGTGGGACACCACTTGGCTTAGAGTCTGACATGGCTCCAGCAATTCTGACCTTGTGGGTTCTGTCCTTTAGCCAGTTTGCAACCCATCTTATGACATATGGGTTTACATTTAAGCTGGTGAGCTTGTCTATGATGCCCGAGTGGGGTATTGTGTCGAAGGCTTTTGCAAGGTCAAGGTAGGCTGTGTGAACTGCCTTACCCTCATCAATGGCCTTAGTGACTGTTTCAAAAAAGTCGACTAGGTTCAAAAGGCAGGATCTGCCCTTAACACAGCTGAACTGGGTAGGATCAAGTGTCTGTAGGTCACCAATGTCTTTGTTTATGAGTTCCATAATGATCCTCTCCATAGCTTTGCAGAACAGGCTCGTCAAGCTTATGGAGTGGTAATTTCCAGGGTCCGTAGAAGCACCTCCTTTGTGGAGTGGAACCACTGTTGCTGTACGCCATTCTTTGGGTACGTATCCTGTAGTAAGGCTAAGATTAAACAGCAGCCTTATGTGCGAGTTTAGTTCCTCTTGGAGTTCATGTAGCACACAGCCTGGGACACCGTCTGGTCCCATTAATGCTGTGTTTTTAGCTTTGGAGAGGGTGGCTCTCACCTGGACATCTGTGATGTCAGGGAGGCTACATTCAGCTGGGATAGATATTTCTCCTTTGGGGGGGGGGGGGTTTTGCACTGAACCTGTCTGCCAGTATGTTGGCAATATCTGTGGGTTCAGTGTATTTTTTGTCATTGTGAACTAACTCTGAGCATATCTGGGAGTTTCCACCCAGGTTTCTAACATAACTAAAGAAGGCCTTGTGATTACATTTAGTGTCTTTTGCGATTTTTCTCTCAAATTTGGCCTTGGATGATTTTATGAGTGATCGTAGTTTTTTGCTAGTACTGATCAGAGATGCCTTCCCTTTTTGGGATTTTGCTCTGTCCTGTAGTAGTTTCCTCCTCCTGTTGTAAAGTTTGTTTATGGCTGGGGTCCACCAGACAGGACGCCTGCCTTTGGGGGAAAGGGTCTTGGTTTTATTTGGGATTGCATGATCCATGCATTCTTGAAGGTGTCCGTAGAAGGCGTTTATAAAGGATTCAGCGGTGTGGGCTGTGGTTTCCACTGGCCCAGGGGCCTTGAAGGATACCACTTCAGTCTTAAGAAGTGTGAAGTCAGCTTTTTGAGAAGTTCCTCATTGTGGTCTTTTGTGCTGGGGGTGGGGGCGGGATGTGGATTTCCAGTGAGATTAGTTTATGGTCTGATCTCACCAGTGAGGGTTATACTTCCGCTGTGGAGCATTGTGTCCCCATGTTTGTGGTGATCAGATCTAGTATATTATCTCCTCTTGTGGGAGTGGTGACTAGTTGTTCCATCGCATTTGAGTTTATGAACTCTAGGAACCTTTGGGCTAGGGTGTTGGGGCTTGAGTAATGCTCTCAGTCTATGGTTGGGTAGTTGAAGTCTCCCAATATGATGGTATTTGGAGAGACATTCATACCCTCCAGTGCCTTCAGGAAGGCTGAGTGGGGTTCCTGAGTTTGAGAGGGTGGTCTGTAGCATGCTACAAACTGTAGGGCAGTTTTGCCTACAGTTAGTTGCACATGGATGGTCTCCGATGCTTCGTGCGTTGCCACTATCCTGGAGGTGTGGGTGTCTTTGATGAATATGGACACTCCCCCTCCCTTTGTGGTTCGGTCCAAGTTTTGGGGCCGAAAAGCATGATACGAGTTATAACCTGGTAGTGCTGGGGTGCTCTCAGGAGCCTTGAACCAGGTTTCATTCACTGCACAGACATCGATGCTCTCCATACTGAGGAGGGCTTCGAGAGCCTGCATCTTGAGGTTTAGACTTCTGGCGTTGAGCAGCATTACCCTTAGTTCTTTTCCACTTGTGTTTTCTAGGGAGGTGGGTTTGTTTTCTGAGCCTTGCCTAAAAAAGGCACTATGGGGGTGGCAAGAGCCTTTGCCAATATCCGGAAGCCAAGGGGTGGCAGGTGCAAGCCGTCCCTTGTGAAGCAGCGTGGCTTGTCAAGCATGTCATCCCAAGCAGGCAGACATTGGATCCCCCTAGAATGACACCAGTAATTGAGCCAATTATTAAAGCTGATCATTTTATCTTTGTACTGTGGCATCATTCTTGGTGAGGGTAAGATGCTGCTCAGGGTCAGGGTCATACCAGCCTGGGCTACATAATCAGAGAGCTCCTCTATGTCTGTCTTCATGTAGTCCAGGGAGGTACGTCTCAGGTCATTCACGCAGGCATGGACAATGACTGAGTCATATTTGTACTTGCTTTGAAGTGACCTGAGTGCTTGTGTTATGTGGCGGATTCTGGCGCCCAACAGGCAGCTTTACTGTAACCTTTTCCTTGTTCTGTCTGGTGAGTGGGACGTCAGTGTGTCTGACTATAGAGTCACCTATTACAAGTGTATCAGGCATGTTGTTAGGCCTTAAGGGCTGTGACTGTTTGGCACACTGACTTTGAGAAATATGTGTTGCATGTGCTATGTTTTGAGGTAGTGGTTTCTTGGATGGCTTCTTTGGAGGCCTCTGTTTTGGTAGATTTTTAATTAGAGCCTCCAAGTATGTCTTTGTGGGTTTATTGTTTGGTTTGCAGTTGTGTTTGGTCTATGTGAGTCTGGGTTTGTGGTGTGTGTGGTTACCTTCTCCTCCTGGCTGGTCTTGCCAGTACTGAGTCGAGAGAGCTCAGCCTCCAGATTGGCTATATAGTTGCATCTCTCACATATATTTGTATTTGTTGGGAGGAGGAGAGGGTTGTCTGTGTACATGAGGTAGTTATAACATTGCCTCAAGATTCCCAGATTCTCCATCTGAACTGGAGAGGACGCCAGTAATTGACCTCTCGACATGCTAGAATAGTGTAAGGGATTGCTGAGTACTGAGTCAGAAAGGACCTAAAGGGAAATGGGTACTCAAGGGGATTGTAGGTGGATGTAGTGCTTTCTTTTGTTCAAGAGTGCTTTACCTGTGTAAAAATGCTTTAGGATCAAGTGCTGGGCTTTTAGGATAGATAATAGACTGATTTTATTGAAGGTAGAGCAGTTTTAAGGGAAAAACTGAAGAGCAGACTTGGCGGAGCCAGAAATAGTTTAAACTTGTTTAACCAGCGCTGTGCTATGCACAAAGCCGCGCAAACGCAGATTTTTATACAGGGAACTTCAAAAGAGCTAGAAATGGTCCAAAACTACCAATTACTACTAGATCTTGTGCTGAGGTCACTCCTTCAGGGACAGATAGGCTGCTCAAGGCTCCCCACTCCCACTGGAGAGCAAAGAAACTTCCTTCTATCCAAGTAAGGCAATGGGCAACACAGGAACTATCCCAAAGACCAGAATACAGCAAAGCCTGTATACTGGACTATTCTAATCAAGGAAAGATTTGCTGAAGAATGGGACTTTATTCATGTCACAAGTAGTCCAAAGTAGCCACAGTCAAATGGTTTGGCAGAACGCGCAGTGCAGAGTGCAAAACAGTTATTTGAGAAGTAAAAATGAGATAATAGTGATGTTTTCCTGAATCTCTTGCATCTCAGAAATGTTCTTTGTGATAAACATCGTGGTTCACCTGCTCAGAGACTTCTGTCAAGATAAACCAGAACCACATTACCAATCTGTTGAAGAAGCACCTATCCCAGAAGTCCTGCTGCGATAAGACCAGTAAACCACTCAGTCCATTGTAAGAGGGAGAAATAAGGATGCAAACATCCAAAGGTTGTGATCAGATTGGTGTCGTGAAGAATATTGGTCCAGAGCTGAGATCATGCATTATAGAATCAGAAGGAGCAATCTTCAGGCAGAATCGGAAATATCTGAGACTGGTGTCCGAGCCTATACCACAGCAAATAGTTTGTGAGAAAGACTCTTTATCTCGGAGTGTGTTGTCTGGTGTTCCAATTACAGAGGAATTTCCACAGGACATTCCTGTTCCTGTAACAAATCCAGAAATTCCTGATATGAGTTGTGCACTGCAGACTGTCCCTGTTGCTAAATTTAGTCCCAGCTGTTATGTTACGAGATATGGTCAAATCTCTAAACCTTGCAGCAGATATGAAGCAACTTGGACATCAACACTGTGTTTTGTTTGCAGTGTACATAGTAATGCATGTCTAGCTCGGATATTGTTTTGTATAAAGGTTAATCTTTTTAGAGGGAAGATGTAGATAAATGTGCAATAGCCGTGGTGGTGCAGCAGTTAGTGTTGTCGCCTCCCAGCAAGAGGTTCTCCCGCTCGATTCTCGGCCGGTGCACCTTCTTTGTAGAGTCTGCATATACTCCCCGTGGTCAAGTGACGTTAAAAGACATGCAGGTAGGTGTGAATGTGAATGGGCGTGACTTTGTTGAAGGTTGGGCGTCGGGCTGGCAACTCGGTACCGTAAAAATCCACTGCCAGTCATGAGCAGACCGGAGTTCCGCTGTGGCGACCCCTAACTAGGAAAAGCCGGAAGTCTTTTAGCGTGTAGATGTGTGTATATACCTTTAAGAAGCTATCGAGGGCTTGCATGAGTGTATAAATACTGAGCATGTGCAAGTCTGACTGCCATTTTGTAGTTAGCTGTTGAAATGTGAACATGTATGTATGTAAGCTCTGTCTCTTAACTAGTTCATTCATATGTAATGATGCCGCTATCCATCCTGATGTGTTTCTATATATTAAAGCATCTGAACGAAACCCCAAGCCTTCTTATTGTATGTATTGGAAATGAACAAGTGACATCCTCCTTCCTCCCTCTTCTTTTTCTCCGTTTCTTTGTGCATTCTCATCTTCTCCAAGGAGAGGCCTATAGGTTAAGTAAAATTTTCTGTTGAGGGACAAATCTTAGGACTTGTTTAAACATTCAGAGTTAGCAACACCCTGGATCTCCTAGTTGGCTGTCTTACCCATAGCTGATTGTGAAGCAGTCACTGGGTCACATTATGGATTCTGTCAAACTCCCTTTTGAAGTTGTAGTAGAGTCTTTTGCTGGTCATTTCGCTGGGATTCAGGCCCTTCCTTTCCACTTTCCCAGCCTGGTCTTGTAAATCTCTGTCCTATTACTGATTCTACAAAGTTTCCTTCTATTAACTTATCTTCTTGGGACTGTAGTCAGATGTATTGAAAACTGGCCCTCTTCTAGGACTGTGATTCCTCTCTTTAGTAGCAGAGGGACTGCTTTGTCTACTGCAGTGCCAGTGATGCTTCCTCACTAGTTCACCAGGACCGGATGGCTTATTTCCTTTGAACCAGCGCTGACGGCAGACTTCCAGGTGTCTTCAGGGACATATGGCAGTACAAACAATTTGCCATTTGCCATGACAGTCTATCCAACATCAGTTCTATCGTTATTTGCCTTCCTGGTGTTGGTTCTGTAAATGTTGCTGGATCAAGTGTATCCCTTAACTCCTCCTTTCCAAACTCAGAATTAACTGGCATTAGGGCTACTAGCATCAGCCTGTCATACATCAGGTGCTCTGACCCTTGCCTTTTATAGTTGAAGCATACAGCCCTCGGTCTTGCATTCCTTTACTTTATTGCCCAGGCATATTGGGAATCGTTTTGTTACCTTACACCAGCTTAAACAGAACAAAAGTGCTTTGTTCAAATTCACCTCACTTGGTGTAGTTAAACCTAGAGCTTTATTGTAAAAACAAAAAATATATGGATATCTGGTGGCTCAAGTCATCTTGCATTCTATGGGGACTGAATGCTTAAAACACTGAAATTCATTGTTATGTACCAAATTGATTTCAAATTTTGAAGACTTAAAAATACTTGGTCTCCTTTTACTACCTAACAAATAAATTTGGCACGGAACAACATGCCACTTAATTTCAGTATTCAGCCCATAAGGTTGGTGAGGCAAGTATTTAAGTATGTAACAGTTCCATGTATAACATCATTTTATGTATCCCCTTCATATTCTGTCATAATTTTTTTGGTCCATAATGATGAATTTGAAGTTTGCATTGGTGTGAACAGTCCATGAAATGCCTAGCTAATTAGCTGTTTAGAATCATATTTTTTGCATCCCTTAAATGTCCCAAATGCTGAATTTTTAAAAACTCATGTCTCAGATATGTCATGAGACGTGCTTCGGATCAGATACACAACTCCATTACTCACAGGATTCCACTGCTGTCTACTTGAAGCCTATAGTCTCTAGGAAATATTTCCTGGTGTCGTATATCTTTAATTGCCAGTAATATGCATACCTTGTATATAATGACTGTGGACCAGATGATGGATACTATGGTCCCTTTTGACAGTAGTCCTTGGCTTAGTAGGCAGAAATGTCTGTAGGTCTGTCTATAGAGGTAGTGTCACAGTGCTTATTAATTTCCCAGGGTGAATACAGTATATGTACCTGTAAGTTAACACACACAGGGTGTCCCCGATTGTCTTCTAACTTGTATTATCCTCCAAAAAAAAAAACAGGTTCTCCTCCTGTAGTACTTATCCATGTTATGCATCCACCACTGCAATCAGTAGCTTTTCCTATAACTTTCTTACTGTAACCCCTTCAGTAAAAAGTTTCTACACAAATCTTTAGAATTATTTTTCAAAATCACATTCTTAGGGCACAGCTTAGCTATTCTCACACCTTAGCTGTATGATGGTGATCTCACTAATGTTTAAAATGATGTTAGTGGTGATGGTAGTTGGGGGGGGGGGGACCGCATCCAAAAAGTATATGCCATTTGTGTTTCATAGTTCAACTGTAGCCCAAAAATAATATCCAAATGTTTCTGAAAATGTATAGTCTGTAATAGTTGTATTTAATGGAGATAAGTACTTGAGCATCTTCTGTTAGTGTAAATGCAGTGTCCTTTTGCTGCCACCATAAAAAGACTACTACTTGCGGGGTAGATTATTTTCTCCCATAAAAGTTCCCTTAACTTGCACAGAAAAACTATATATAAAAACTAATTGTGTATTTTAAAATAAAATGTAACAGGTAACAAATGCTTCTGAGTTTTTCAGGCTTTCATCCATAATAGAAAGTATTGCTTCAAGATCATCCTTGTATAATTTTTTTTATGGAAGCATAAGGTATATTTTATTTATTTGATATTTGTTTACTGGAAAAGTATGACTTGATAATAACACCTTTTCACTAGAAGTCCGGGGAGAAACAAAAACCAATAGAACATCACGGGCCTGATACCAAAAGATTTGTGCTGAGACCAGGTGTTTTGGAATTTGGCCACTGGTGTAAGCCTGTTCCTAGATGGGCCTTGCCCCGAAGTAAGTCACACTGAGAGCAGGTCTTTCAGAACCAGGGCAGACATGACACTGAGAGCAACTGTTTTGGAATCTGTTCCCCTATATATACCCATTTATGTGGTTTATTTAGTTTGTTTGTGTAGGTAGTATGTAGCCGGCGGTGGGATGGGACAACTATGACATTTCGAGTTTTTGAATTTCGCGATTTAGGGCGTTCAGTGTATTTGCGGTTCACGGAATATGTGTTGGCGTTTAGGTGTTCGGGTAAGTAAACGTTTGTGGTTTTAATATAGACCCGATAAAATGCTGACAGTCTTGCCATCTGCTAATGTTTAGTGTTTAACATTTTTCCCTGTTTTGTTTTACATGTATCTTTTAATTTTACAGGTGAGGATGTCTGTCATAAATCTACTTACAGTGCCCTTCCCAACGATTACAACTGGTAAGTTGTTCATTCCTTGCCTTAAGTTAAATGTGGTTTACTCTGGTTTTACACGTAATGCATGGTAAAAAACCTTCAGTCACATAACCTGCTAACAGGAAAGCTACATTTGGCATCCTTCATTGCAGTTTAACCGAATTGAATGTGTTTTCCAGTATTCATGGTATAGAACTTTGAACATTGACTGCACTCTAATTTGTCTTGATTATTGGAGTGGTTAGCTTTCTGCCTGCTTTTGACATGCATTTTGTTGTTGCACATCATGTTATGTATTGGATCTTACTTTGTCTCTCTCCCTGCAGCCATCTGCTGACTATCAGCTGCCACCAACTCCTTTCTTCCTTTACTTGGGCTATTAGATCTGCATTAGTCTTCTGCGGGCTCAGCCTGACCCATGTTAGGGGCTAGTGAGGAGATTGAGGTTGATGGTGCAGCACCATACTGCTGCTGAGGAGTGTGCCTTAATTCCAGCCACCCTACAGCAGCTTTGTAAGCTCCACAATAGCTGCCCTCAGAGGGGCGTGCGTGCTTCCAAAAGCATGAGGAAGGTAAATCATCATTCTTGAAATTGCTTGCAAGTGTGCATGCACACGTGTTCTGTGCTAAAATGCCACCATTTCCAGAATACATGTCAGTATTTTGAGGCCACTGGTTGCAGCAGTAGGCTTTGGTATCCCTGTAAAAGGTAAGTTACTGAAAAATGAATTGAGTTGTTCCTTGTATTGTGTGCATTGTGCAGGTGATGGGGTTTAAAAGGGGGTCATAGACATTTTAGGTGCCAGCCACAGCAGATCTGAGGATATGACAACAAAGTAACTGAATTGAAGTCATCACTGCTGTTAATTGTATTAGCCTTGCTTTTGTATGAGCTGTTTGCTTGTGGTGCTGCTGCACTAAGTGGTAGTTATCCAGATTATATAACATGTAAAGCAGCATGATGCTCTTTTCAGTGTCATTTGCAATAAAGTTGAGGAATTGTCCATCAGTGATCTCCAAATATATTACAGGGTATGAATTTGCTTTTTCCAAATGTGTTTGGGATGAATGTCCTCATTTGAGTCACTGACTGTGGACATTCCACAACATTAAAGGAATGAAAACTGAAATCATTAAACATATTGTGTATGTATGTATGTATATATGTTGCAGGCGTGTTTCTCTGCTTCTGTTAGGATACACCACTTAACCCATATGTTCCATTTTATATTTCTTTTGTGCAGAGCCACACACTCCATTGAAAGATGTGCTTAACTGTAAAGTACAATTTCCTGAAACTAGTTTGACTCCTTTCACTCTCCTAGTTTTCTTTTTCAGTATGCTGCAAATCTTTTTTTCTCCTTCAGCTAAGTTGTCCTGTTTTTGTACCCAGTCTAGTATAGGGTCATCAACACATTGTAAGATGATGCTTACCACTATTAAAGTGAAACTGGTGTATTGTATATTAAATCTGTGCAAACTAGGAAAAAGGATTAGTGTCTTAGTTCCTGCTTGTTTTGTTTCTTCAGCTACTTCATCGTTTAATTGTGCTGTAAAAATGAATTATTATTGTGTCTTGTCTGACTCTGCTTTGTCGGAGTCCCTTTTTTTTTGTTTTTTTGTTATCTTGTTTCCATTCTGTTAAGTTTGTGTGTATTGCAGAAGTGACAAGATTTCCTGTAAACCAAATTGTCTCTCTTCAGTCAAGATAGGCTTCCATGGAACAAAACAAAAGCAAAATTAAAAAATAAACACTCATGGGTTAAAAAATGCAATATATAGAACCAATGGACAAGGTTTAAAATTGTGTTTTGCATGCATACCCCCCCCCCCTCAAGGGCCTTGCTTCCACTACTTTGTTCAACTTACTTATTCTAATTCTGACATTCAAGACTGAGAAAGAGCAAAATGCACGTCATTGTTGTATTTTGCCTTTTTTTTTTCCCAGCTTGCAGTGATTCTGGGCAAAGCAGATGATACAAAACTGATTACAGCTGAAAAAGAAAAGAAAAGGACTTTTGTAAAACCACCACCATACCAAGATGTCTCCCAATCCTTAGGGAAACAGTTTTGCTAATATGCAAAATGTTCATAGGTAGTTACTAAGCTTGTAGTCTAGAAAACCAGTGAGTAGCATATGCTAAATTCCCAGTTGCTGTCAAGTATCATTTAGTTAAGTGACTTGCTCAGGGTCACACATTTGACTTGTGAGGGCTGAGGGAATCAAACCTTGTACCACAGGAACTACATCTCGCAGCCTGAATCCACTGCAACAAATGCCAGATGTACCTTTTCAGTTCTAGGAGCAGAGCTTCCATCTATATTTTAAAGTAATTTCATGATATTTCTATTCACGTTAAAGCGTTTGGGTCAAGTGCTGCAATGTGTTTTCCCAGTTGTCCTTCATTTCTTCTTGGGTCATCTTTTTTTTAATGAAAAGCTTATTAATTTTTGTTAAACCTCATGATAATTTTAGTTTTTCCTAGTGTGAAATTACCTTGGGATAACATGCAGTGCACGCACAGATTTGGACACTTTTTCGCCCAAGCACAGTGGGTTTGCTCATTAAAGTCTATGGATGCAGCTCAGGTTTTTCCTTCACTGATGTCACCAAGGTTAGTTTCCTGTCTTTCCCTGGAGCCTCTATCCCAAATGACCATTGGGGCTACGTGGAAGTTAGCATACTCAGCCAAGAGCAGTATGATACCTCAAGTGGAGTTTAATAGTTTTATTTTAGTAGCTATGAGAAAAATTGATGGAAAATGTAACTTTCAAGGACAAATAAGTTGATGTTTTAATTCTTCTATCAAAACAAAACGTATGCATGATTTTATGTACTTTGTATGCGCCCTATGTGATAAAAGTAATGTGTGTTTGTGTGTATTTTTGTGAATTTGGACTAAAGGGATAATGCAGTAGGCTGTGAAGTTGTGTTGAAAGCTAAGACATGGGTTGTGACTGTTTTGTATTTGTAAAATACATTCACTTCATTTCCTTTAGTATGCATACTGTCTCAGTAGTGTACACTGACTTTGACTGTTTAAAAATAGCATGCATATATATATATATATATATATATATATATATATATATATATATATATATATATATATTGCTGCTTCCACCAAGAATTATCGGGGATCGAAGTGAATATGTAACTGTCGTTTCCTTTTGCACGTGCTGTTATTTTATCATGTCCCTTAAGATGCATACACTAGAGTCCAAGTAAACCATATCCACAATGGTTAACAGTGATCATTTAACTGCCCTATGATTTCACACACACACTATCCTCCTTCTCAAAAACCATTAGCCACCTTGTGAGCATCTGTCTGATGTTAGTTTGTGGTAGAAGTGAATGAAGGGCCTTAGTAATTCATTTTACCTTGTTTCTATTAGACGCACATGCAACGCCCCATCAACAGCAAGCCATATCGGTGATTGATTATGGTTGTGTAACTGCCTTTTGCTTTCAGACACAGAATAACCCCCAAAAGATGGCAGCTACCTCCAATGTCTGATCACAAAGAAAGTGGAAAAAATAATGGCCACAGTAATGTATCCCAACCATGATCTGTGTTAAAAAGTGTAAATAAATAAATGGATCACTGCTGGAGGCATTATGTGCTCTCTCCAGATATATCTGGTTTCCTTGTTTTGTATTAAATTGTTGGAACTCGCAGTGCAGAGTCCTGACAAGCAGAGGGGAAAAAAAGTAAAAATATATGAGAACAAATATCACTATTCTACTTTAGAGTTTTTTGTTTGTTTTTTTTGGGGGGGGGGCATACCCCAGATTTATATATACCAACTCCAAGATTGCCATACCTTGGAGAGAATAGAATATTCTGAGAAAGTACAATCTTGGAGTTGGTATATGCAAGTCTGAATTTTTGTCCATTCAGTCTCGGCATTTTGGGGCTGGACACTGAATCCTGATATGCCAAATGGTTACCAGTTCCCTTCCAGTAATTATAAAAATAAAATTATCTGCAAGGGAACCACTATCCCTGAAGATTGGAGCATCGGCTTCTTTTAACCATGCTGTTCAGATGACTAGAGATTACTGGGTAAGTGTAGTTGCCAAGAGCAACTGAACCTATTAAAGTGTCTACCTCATAAAGTAACAAAACATTAATTGGATAGCTATGTCCTGTTCCTGCGTGAGGAGGATTGCAGCAAGAATTCATTCATTCATTCGTTCAGTCATTCACCAGTTGCCTGCTTTATCCTAATTAGTGTAGTTGTGTTTCCAGCAAATTCAATAGCCCCTCAGGTAATTGGAGAATAACTGATGAAAACTGAGTAATGCTGAACTACTACAAATTATTAGTTATTATGAGAAATTAAAAAAAAAAAACACTAAATTTTGATAGACTGGAAGAATGCAGTCCACAGACCATTATGTTCAAGCCCCTAATATAGAGAGATGAATGGTTCATTACTGAAATGGTATGCACATATTTGTGCAAGGAGTTTTTAACAGAAATATAATTGCATTATTTATTTTATTTACTGATTTGATTTTTGGCATTTGTTGACCAGGTTGGTCTGGCTGGGCAAGAAACAAGTTATCCTTTTCAGCTGAGTGCCTGTATGAAAAACGTCAAGAAAAATTATACATAGAAAGAAAAGCAAAGTGGTACAAATTACAGGAGAGGAATTCATTTTGTACCTATACATTGTTAAATGCAGACACAGTAACACATTTATTTATTGCATTTGTTTACCGGGAAAGTCCACTGGCCCTTGGAGAGGCCATTTTCAGTGGAGGCCCGGGGAGAAAACCTCCACATACAAATTATACAGAAATTAACTTTCAGTTACATAAATGGCAAGAAGGCTATACTTTACAGAATATACAAAAATACAGTTTAGTTACATAAATGCTTAGAGTGCTAGACAGTAGCAATAATAGGCATGGATTTCTAGGTAACACAGTATAATGTACATGCAAGAGTTATACTGAAATTAAATAGGCAGCTGGGCAATGGATTGAGGAGTAGAATAGGAGTACAAAGAAGACGGGGATGAAAGGTTCAGAAGGGATAGTAATATGGGTATAGTGATTGAGGGTATGTATCAAATTTTGGGGTAGGTATCGGGTAGGCACAGCTGGGCTGGGATGGTTAGAGTGCAGTTTGGCAAAAAGGAGGAGGATGGGAAAAGAGTTGGGGAAAAAGTAGAGGGGTAGAGTAGGGGAGATAGGGTTTAGACAGTTATTTTTGGCATGGGCATAGCCATCAAGATGAGAGGTATTGTCTAAGAGACCTTTTAAATAGGGCAAGGCTACTAATGGAGGTTATTATGGATGGGAGGGAGTTCCAGAGTTTGGAAACAGTATAGGAATAGAGCATTTGACCGGCTGGGAGTTGGGGTTTGTTGACTTTGAGCAGAGTTTTATTTTCTGATCTAGGGGGTCTATTTGGCTGGCACAAGGTCAGCAGGGAGGAGAGAAATGGGCATGATATGGGGTTATATATTAGTTTGTGTGCAGTAGTTAAGTGAAGGTAGTTTAGATAGAGTTAAGTGAAGGTAGTTTAGATAGAGTGGTAGTTCAAGACAGTTGAGTTGCTGTAATGAGGAGCAGTGGTGAGTAGAGGATCTAGCATTTGTTGCGAATTTGGCAACCTTATTATAACATGAATCTAGCTTGGTTTTGAGGGATGAGTGAATATTTGTAAGGATAGGGGAACCATATAGCAGGCATGGAAGTAGGAAGGCTGAGGCTAGAGCCTTTTTTGCACCAAGGTTACGATAACAGTTGTGCCTGTAGAGGGTGCCCAGTTTCTGATATGTTTTTTTGATATTGTTGAGAACATGGAGGTCAAATGTTAGGTCTTCGTCAAGAGTTTGGTGCTAGAGACTGTTTCAATGGTGGTATTGTTAAGGGAGCAGATAGAGAATTCTGACCTATTTAAGGGGGGGTTGTCTTTTTGGGAGTGAATAAAATCTGTTTTGTCTTGTTTGGGTTGAGGGCAAGGTGGTTGTTTGACATTCAGTTTTCAGTGGATGTAAAGGTTTGCTGAGTTGGTAGTTGAAGCTCAGAAGGGATTTTTGCAGTGCAGATGATTGTAGAGTCATCTGCATATTGGATCACGATGCCATGAGTAAGGGAGTTATGGAAGTCATTTATAAATGTTAATGTTAATATGTATGTATGTAAGTGTGTGTGTGTGTATATATATATATATATATATATATATATATATATATATTAGTTATGTTAATAGCATTGTAATAACCAGTAATCTTGTCACATATATCCAGTAGTTTACAGTTATGATTTGTGGGAGGAGGAAGTTAGAAATTTAATTGCTGACACATCACAGAGAGGATGTAGTTAGAGATGAGGAGAGTTTTTGTGCTATGCAGATTAAGAGAGTGGAGTAAGAGAAAAAAAGCATAAATTTAGTGCAGAAGAATGAGCATCACGCTGACTGCTCAGAATACTAGAATCGTAAGTCCATATTGGTTAAAATATCAGTAGTGCTCCATGTACAAAACAGTAGTATATGTTTATCAAAATGGATTCACTCAGTTGTATACTCTGGAGTTTACCTAACCAGCTTTGATTTTTGTTTTGATATTTTTACAGCAAAGTTGAACTAGCCCTGACATCTGATGGCAGAACAATTGTCTGTTATCACCCATCGCTGGATTTTCCTTATGAACACACAAAGGTAAAATTATTATTTTGTGTAGTGGCGACTTGTCTGTAATCTTCTTTTGGGTGTTTTTTTTTTTTTGGGGGGGGGATTGGTAATTTTTGATTAGTTAATAGCTGGTATACAGCTGTTACAACTCTTGTATTGGTTCATTACATTTCTTTACTTGGTGCCTCTGATTCGTATTAAGTCTGCAGTGAAACCATTAATCTGATATCAGACAGGAGTCCTCTGCAGTGGTTTTATTGTAGGACTTTCCTCTCCTGCATACGCAGTCTTGGCTTTTTTCTCATCTGTTCCTATACCTGTTGCCAATACAAATGGCTTTGCCTGATATTGCCGAATTTGGATACATCATGTCCAGTCTCTGCTGTAGACTGTTGCAGGACAAGTAATCTATGCAGATCTCGGTGCTCTATATATATATATATTTTTTTTTTTTTTGCAGGTAGGCTGTGCCCTCTCACACCCTTGAAGTGGGGTCTTTGCCCCATACTCCTACTCCTTATCTCTAAGTATATTGTCTACAAGATGGCAGTAACTCAGAGAAAAGGGAAATATGTGGTTTCCTTCTCTCTGAGTTGGTGCAACCTCAGAAGTAGGATATGTAGCGATTGGAAGTGTGGGGGGGGGCAGGGGGCACTGCCCCCTGCAAAAATGCTGAAACTTGTGTTCAAAATTTTATTTATCTATTTATTTAAAGCTGACTTTCAGCAGGAGTTGTATTGTGTCTTTGTGGACTTGGAGATAGCATATGATAGGGTGCCTAGAGAGGAGTTGTGGTATTGTATAAGGAAGTCCGGAGTGGCAGAGAAGTAAGTAAAAGTGCTACAGGATATGTACGAGGGTAGTGTGACAGTGGTGAAGTCTGCAGTGGGAGTGACAGATCTGTTTTTAAGGTGGAGGTGGGATTACATCAAGGATCAGCTCTGAGCCCTTTCTTATTTGCAATGGTGATGGACAGGTTGACAGACGAGATCAGACAGGAGGCCCCATGGACTATGATGTTTGCAGATGACATTGTGATCTGTAGTGAGAGTAGGGACCAGGTTGAGGAGACCCTGGAGAGGTGGAGATATGCTCTAGAGACTAGAGGAATGAAGGTCAGCAGGATTAAGACAGAATATGTGTGTGTGAATGAGAGGAAGGATAGAGGAATGGTGAGGATGCAGGGAGTAGAGTTGGCGAAGGTGAATGAGTTTACATACTTGGGATCAACAGTTCAGAGTAATGGTGAGTGTGGAAGAGAGGTGAAGAAGAGAGTACAGGGTGGAATGGGTGGAGAAGTGTCAGGAGTGATTTGTGACAGAATGGTACCAGTAAGAGTGAAAGGGAAGGTCTACAAGAGGGTAGTGAGACCAGCTATGTTGTATGGGTTGGAGACCGTGGCATTGACAAAAAGGCAGGAGTCAGAGCTGGAAGTGGCAGAGTTAAAGATGTTAAGATTTGCACTGGGTGTGACAAGGATGGACAGGATTAGGAATCCATATATTAGAGGGTCAGCTCAGGTTGGATGCTTTGGAGACAGAGAGGCGAGATTGTGTTGGTTTGGACATGTGCTGAGGAGGGATGATGGGTATATTGGGAAAAGGATGTTAAGGATGGAGCTGCCAGGTAAGAGGAAAAGAGGAAGACCTAAGATAAGGTTTATGGACGTGGTGAGAGAGAACATGCAGGTGGTTGGTGTGACAGAGTAATATGCAGAGGACAGGAAGAAATGGAAACAGATGATCCGCTGTGGCGACCCCTAATGGGAACAGCCGAAAGAGAACACGATTTAAAGCTGACTTTTTGAAAAAAGACAGTGGGATAGAGTGGCCAAATAAACTCCAGCATATGGACTAGGAGAACATGCCTAGCCCTCACACCCAATTTGTTGTCATTTGTTTTGAGCCTGGTGTCTACCATCAAAAAAAAAAATCCTTCATTTGATTCATACAAAGTACAAAGCACTTTTCCACACTCCATAGCAGACCAACCACTGCAGGGGGGAGGGCTTTTCTAGGGAGCAGCTACTGACAGTAGATCAGCTTGTTACTTACAATAGATAGGATGTTGGGGTACTCCTGTATGGCATCATACTTCATAGCAGGTAGGATTATTTTTTTCACCTAACTCCTCATTCAGGTGAAACGGTGTGTGTTTTATAGGCACATAGGGTGGCAGGCTGAAGTGGTTCCAGTTTGCAAATATGGAGTCACATCAGATTCAATTTTAGATCGGTCAGTCTGAACAGAATTCTCTGCAAAGTCATGGAGAGAGAGAGAGTCATATTGGAGCTTATCTTGGACAGTCCATGAGACCTTCTACTTTTGGATATGGAACATTTTGGCTTATTAAGTGGAGATATTGTCCTTTTAATCATGTGTCATTGAAGACCTAATAGCAGCATTAGTGAAGGACTGACAGTTCATGCTGCTGCTGTTGACCTTGCTAAAGCACTCAGCACTGTGCCACATAAGAGGATAAATGACTTGTTAAAAATAGCGTAATATCATATGTGGTTTAGTGGGTAAAATACTGGTTAATCAGTAGAGTACATGCTGGTGATAGTGGATTACTTGTCTCTTCTGATTGCTGTTATCACTGGTGTCCCCCCAGAGCTGTGCACCGGAACTGCTGTGCTCTGGATTGTTCTCCGATATTGTGACACCCGTGCCCTAGCCCAGTAATCAAGGAACCTCAGTCCTCATCACTAGCACCAGTGAGTGGCGTCCACATTGGGAGGGATAACAAATACACACACTATAAAGTACAATTTCCCTTAAGAGCACACAGGGATCACAGTCAGTGTGGGGCTGGTTTCTCCCATTCTCTCCAGATTCCCAATAAGACTCCCCACTGGCTCAGCTATAGAGTATAGATCTCAACCTGTAGGTCAAGCTAAAACCTCCAGCACCCTCTCTGTCCAACCAGTGCTTTGTGTCCCTGCCCAAGTAGCTGACACACACACACACACACACACACACACACACACACACACACACACACACACACACACACACACACACACACTTTTAAGATATGAGTTGTATACAAACACACAGACACTACTGGGGAAGGCTGGCACAGCTTTTCCAGCTATGCCCCTTTCTGCCCAGGGTATAAGGTAGTAATCCTGCCACCAACCACTAATATCAGCTACTAATACGGCCCTTCCCAAAGGTGTCCATTTTAATGTGCATTATTATTATCCAAATAGTAAGTGTGACTTGAGTCTAGAAGGCTGTTAGGAGTGGCTGGTACAGTATCACCAAATACATACAATGTACTCTAGAGCTTAAATTATATCTACACAAAATAGCCACAGTTGAAAAGTTTAAAAAATATTTAATAATAAATTAAAAACACAAGACAAATCTCCTCAATTCAACACAGTGCTAGTCAAGAGTTCAGAAATCACAGGTAAATGCTTTACAACAATATTGTTGAATAGTCTGACATAAATATAGAAAACAGCTAGAATAAACTTACTATTTTCTATCTATTTCTAAGCGAGAGACACTAAAGTCCAAGATCCTACTTACATTCAGAGTAAAGGCAAAGTACTGGTGAGTGGATGTTCTTCAGACAAAATCCAAAATGCACTATCTTTCTCTCTCAGATCTCTTAAATTGGTAATACATCACTGCTAACTAATTTTAGATTACATCATTTTTCTCTGGTTCCCAGGCTAACAGAAACTCAGAGCTTAACATGTCTTTGATCTTGCAACTGCCAGGAACCCACAGCAATAAAAAACACTATACATGTAAAATCTAGCAATTAACTCTGGTCTCAAAACAATAGAAGGAATTCCTTAGTCTAGACATTCTGTGTCCGAGCTTTGAGATCAAGCAGTCATAAAATGCTTTACTTTATCAGCTTTCTTCCAGCAGAGTGCACTGTGGTTACATTTTGAAGTTCAGCATTTAATACAGTTTTCTTTATATTTGTGAAACAGCCTGTGGATTTTCTTAATATTTACAAATGAGACAGAATTATCTACAAAATTCTATCTAGCTAGGCTGGCAGCCTTTCAGTTTTTCACATTTCTTCCCTCCCTGAGAACTCAGGCTAGTTTTTCACATGTCCCTTGAGAGGGTTAGGCCTATCTGAGTACACCTTACCCCATTCCCTGTCTTGAGAGCCCATGTGTGTTGGTATTGCTAACCCCACTGTGGTGCTGCACTGACATATAGGTTCATAGGTTCATACTAGGCTATCTGCCCAAGGGCCACCCCTTTAGTTTGAATAAAACTATGCCTATTATTTTGCTGTGCCTCTGTCAAGCAGTGACACTGAAGTAAATCCTGGGGTATTCGACCCCCCCCCATTGGGCAAGGATTCCTTTCACTCTTGCCAACCAGCGAGGGGCTCTCTGCCTCACATGTATTTTGTTCCACAGCATAGGAGTCTGGGGGGTGATGATGAATCTGTCCAGCATGTTGCATGTTCCACAACCCAAGGTTTAAGTCTCCCACTTTTGTGGGGTTCTGAGATCTCTAGATTTTGAGGTTGAAGATTATTCATCAAATCAGGGTTTCACATATGCTTATGTGTCAGGCTGGCCAATCTCTGAGCAAAGCGGTATATGAGACTGAATAGCTGGAGGTTCTTTGTGTCGAGCAGCATAAGACATATTTATTTTTGAGACCTTTTCTTTTTTTGTGAGGACTTTTTGGGGCTTTCCAGCCTTTGCTGGTGTTGCTGGTGTATGAATGGGATGGGGCGTACTCAATCATAATGAGTGATTACAATGAGTGATGAGTACAGGGGTGATGATTGATCTAGATGTAGATCCTCATCCTCAGGTTCAGGGTGGCAATGTAGAAGGTTTTCCAGACTACTTCATGTGGTGGGTGGGGGAGGGGCTGTTCTGAGCCAGGGTGGAGGGTGGGAGTGGGAGCTTTCCCAGCCAGATTCAGAGTTCAGAGGAGTATCTCCGTGGTTTATCTTCATATATATATGCTTACAACCCTAGGCTCCATCTTAGCAACTTGGCATTTTGCTGGCTGGCTTGGTGTAAACATGTTAGGGGATTGTGATCTGTAACCACAGTGAATTTTCTTCCATACAGATAACGCTGAAGTTTCTGCAGTTCCCACACTATGGCTAGACATTCCTTTTCTACAGCTGCATAGCATTCCTCCCTGGGTTGAAGTCTACGACTGAGATAAACCACGGGATGCTCTTCTCCCTCTGAAGGAATCTGGCCAAGTACAGCTCCCACCCCATGATTGGAAGTATCCACCTGCATAATAAGTTCTTTGCTGTAATCTGGACTGGCTAACACAGGGGGCCCTCCCAACGCTTCTTTAAGCTTCTGGAATGCCTGCTTACATGCTGTGGGCCACACTAACTTATCTGGCATGCCTTTCCTTGTCAGGTCTGTGAGGAGAGCAGCTATGGTACTATAACTGATACAAACTTTCTGTAGTACCCTGCTGTCTCTAATAATGCCCTCACCTGCATTTTGGTAACAGGTGCAGGCCATGCCTGAATGGCTTCGACTTTGGCAGGTTCTGGCCTGATCTTACCACTCCCCACTCTATGTCCCAGGTAGGAGACCTCTGCCATACCCACCTGACATTTGCTGAGCTTAATGGTCAACCCTACTCTATGTAGTCTGCCCAGCACCTCCCTGACATGTTGAAGGTGCTCTTGCCAGGAATGGCTGTAGATGGCAATATCATCTAGGTAAGAAAGGGCAAACTCTCCTGCTAGCATATGATCTACCAACCTCTGGAAAATCTCTGGGGCATTTTTCATCCCAAAGGGTATCTTTGTGAACTCATACAAGCCAAAAGGAGTCAGAAAGGCTGACCTCTCTCTATCACTGGGAGTCAAGGGCACCTGCCAGTAACCCTTGGTAAGATCAATGGTGGCAAGATACTTGGCCCCACCCAGCTGCTTTAGGGGATCATCTGTCATAGGCATGGGGTAAGCATCAGACTCTGTTGTGACTATTTAATTTCCTGTAGTCCACACAGAACCTGGAGCTGCCATCCTTCATTGGCACCAGCACCACTGGGGAGGCCCAGGGACTGTTGGACTCTTACCCCTAGTTCCGACATCTCCTGTATCTCCTCTCTCAGAGTCTGTTTGACTCTCGCAGGCACCCTATACCTAATAGGCCTTTGGGGTCCTGTATCCACCTGGTGCTGCACCAGGTGGGTGCACCCTGGTTTCCCAGTGAACATGTCCCCAAACTCCTGTAACACTGCTCAGAATTCTCAAACCTGGGTAGGAGATGGCTGCTGGGACATTGCTACCCCTTCCACTGAGGTGTCAGTCCGACCCTCACTGAGGAGATCAGTCACCAGATCTCCCTCAGACTCCTCCTACAATCTACTACAAATATGCAGCACAAGGGCCTCCTTATGGTAAGGATTCATCATGTTAACATGGTACAATTTGTGCTCCTGCCTAACGGTTCTGTCAGGTAGTCAACATCACTTAACTTGCTTACCACCTTGTAGTTTCCCTCCCAGGCTATTTGTAGCTTGTTGTGTCTGACAGGAATGAGAACCATTACCTGCTTCCCTACAGCATACTCTCTAGTTCGAGCATTCCTGTCATACCAGCCCGCCTTCTGCCGTTGGGCTTCTGCCAGGTTCTCCTGGGCCAAGTCCATGAGTTCCCTGAGCCTTGTCCTGAGGTTTAGGACATATGCCACAACAGACTCCTTGTGAGAGTCACACTCACCTTCGCACTCATCACAAATTAAATCTAGAGGTCCCCTCACCCTGTGCCCGTACAACAACCTGAAGGGTGAAAAATCCATGGATTCCTGGGGAACCACTCTGTAAGCAAACAGATGGGGCAAATATTTGTCCCACTCCCTCTTAAACTGATCTGCAAATGCCCGTAGCATGGACTTGATTGTAGAGTTTAACCTCTCAACAAGACTGTTAGTCTGGGGATGGTAGAGGGTGGTCTAGGTGCTTCACCCCACAGTACTTCCACAGACAAGTCAGAAGGTCTGACTTGAAATTTGACACCTCTGTCAGTCAGTATTTCTTTTGGGGAAACCTTCTCTACTGAAAATCTCTAACAAAGCATTTGCCACCTCTTCTGCCTCAGTGGAGTACAGAGCCACTGCCTCAGGGTATCTTATAGTATAATCTACTTTCAATAGGATATACTTTTTCCATGTGGAACTTGGGGTACTCAGAGTCCCCATAATATCCATAGCTACCCTCTGAAATGGCTCCTCAGTCACAGGCAAAGGCATCAAAGGAGTTCTCACCTTGTCTCCTGCCTTGCCTACCTTTTGATACTGCTCACAGGTCCTGCAATACCGTTACATCTCTGGAAATTCCAGGTCAATGGAAGTTCTGCATAATATGTCTCTTTGTTTGTTTTATGCCCATGTGACCTGCAAAGAGAATATCATGGCCTATGGCTAGTAGCGCCAGACAGTAAGCTCTAGGCACTCTCAACTGCTGTATTCTCTCGCCTTCTAGCCCTCCCTCAGGGGTCCAGTCTCTGTACAGTAACCCTTTGTCTCAATGTACAGATTCCCCCTTCCCTTGAGAATCGGGTGCTACACTAGCTACGTGCTTCAGGCCTTGCAATGTAGGGTCTGAGAGCTGAGCTTGTCTCAACTCTCTTTGTAACCCTTCCCTGCTCCCCTTCCACAGGAGGTCTGGTATCCTCTGACAGTGGTGCCTCGCTGTCAGCCTGGGTACTGCTACTCCCCTCTACCTTTGCAGTCACTCTGTCCAAAGGAACATCAGTACCCACAACCAGCTGTGGCTCGCCTTCAGTCTCACTGCACCCTCTCTGAAGTAACTAGCTCACCAGTCCTGTCTGCAAGTATGCGGTCTGTCTGGGTCACCCCCAGACTGCCAGACCCACATGCTTGCCTCAAAGCCTGACTGCGTGTAACTGCATTGACGCAATGGTACTGCTTCATCAAAGTCCTTCCCTTTCAGGACATCTGCAGGATGGTAGTTTGTCTCAAGACAACCTACTATTGGCATTTTGTCTGTCCCACTTACTGGCTCCCTCACTTTTTGTTCCACACCTTGCCTCCGTGGACATCTGTATGCCATATGGCCCCACTGGTTGCATTCAAAACATTTAACCCTAGGTCCTGGATGTGTACCTGGACTAGTGGCTGCCCCTGCTACTGGCAGATTCTGTTGGGGCAGTCTGGGCTGCCCACCATGGGTGCCTTTATACCCATGAGCAGTACTGGGGGTCCCATTCCTGTGCAGGGATGCCCTGCTTGCTAGGTATAGGTTTCATTTTTTCCCCAACTCCTCTGAAGTAGCACATTGTGTGTCAATTAACCAGATCCCCATGTCCTCAGGCAAAAATGCTAAGGGCTTGTTCCCTCACCAAATGGTCTGCCAGCCCTTCAGAAGTGGAGACCCAACATCCACTCACCCACCTATGAAAATAAGTGCTCAGTTCAGCAACATATTCACATACACTTTCATCTGCCTTGCATCTATGCTCACAAACCTTTTCCCATAAATTTCAGGTATTAGCTTAAAAAATTCTAACAAACAATTCTTAGCAGTATAATGTAAGAAATCATTGTCTGACAGTTTGGAAAGTACATTTACAGCTTTACCATGGAGTAAGGGAGTCAGGAACTATACCCAGAGCCTTTGGTCAATATCCCACTGTTTACATATCCATTCAAACATACAAATAAAACTATCAAAATTATCCACCTCTGTAAACTGCAGAAAAAATGTACTGGCCTTTTGTGCTTCTGGGGTCTGGTTACTCCCTTCCCCATTACCTCCATGACTCTGGCGAAGAGTCAGTATCTCCTTTTCATGCTGCCTCTGCCTCTCCTGCTCGTCTGCTTCCAGGTGTAGCAGTTTCTCATTCTCCTCAGCCTGTAGACGTCTGTCTCTCTGCTACTTCCGTTTCCAAATGCCTGGCCTCCAACTCAAGTCTCTTTAGCTCCAGGTGGATTTTTAAGTCCTGTGCAGAAAGGCTGAGCTGTCCATTCTCTGAGTGTTGTACACCTCCACGGTCAGTCTGATTGTCCTCCTGATTGCTGTTGTCTGATGCAGCTGTGACCAAAGCTGCAATCATGTCTGCCTTAGTCAGGTTTCCATGCACCAGTACCTTAGCCTGGCACATCTCGGCCAACTGGCTCCTTTTCAGCTTGCCATACTCCCCTGCTGACATGCTTGTTTGCTCTCCCTGACTAAACTAAGCTAATAAACAAAATAAAACAATTGTGATCTGAACTCTGAATATTCACTGTGTGGCTTATTTTTAGAGTACAAAAAACGCCTTCAGTGATCATTGTACACAAGCTACAGGAATTCATTATCCACACCACTACAAGCCAGTTGCCAGCCAATTAATATGTGATGCGGATATCCCACCACTGCCAACCAATTAATATGTGACGCCTGTGCACTGACCCAGTAATCAAGGAGCTTCAATCCTCACCATTAACATCAGCGAGGGGCGTCCACATTGGGAAGGATAACAAATACACACAAAGTAAAGTACAATTTCCCTTAAAAGCACACAGAGATCAGTCAGTCTGGGGCTGGTTTCTCCCTTTCTTTCCAAATTCCCAGTAAGACACCCCACTAGCACAGCTATAGGGTATCAGTCTCAGTCTAGCGGTCTAGCTAAAACCTCCAGTACCCTCTCTGTCCAACCAGTGCTTTGTGTCCCTGCCCAAGTAGCTGACAACACACACACTTTAAGATACGAGTTGTATGCAAACACACAGACACTCCTGGAGAAGGCTGGCACAGGTTCTCCAGCTATGCCCCTTTCTGCCCAGGCTCTATGGTAGTAATCCTGCCACCAACCACTTATATCAGCTACTAATATAGCCCTTCCCAAAGGGTGTCCAATTTTACTGTACAATATTATTATCCGAATAGTAAGTGTGACTGAGACTTGAAGGTTGTTTAGGAGTGGCTGGTACATTTATCACCAAATACATGCAATGTACTCTAGAACTTAAATTATGTCTACACAAAACAGCCACAGTTGAAAGGTTTAAAAATATTTAATAAAAACACAAGACAAATCTCCTCAGTTCAACACAGTACTAGTCAAGAGTTCAGAAATCACAGGAAAATGCTTTAAAGCAATATTGTTGGATAGTCTGACTTAAATATAAAAAAACAGCTAGACTAAATTTATTATTTTCAATCTATTTCTAAGCGTGACACTAAAGTCTAAGATCCTACTTGCATACAGAGCAAAGGCAGAGTACTAGTGAGTGGATGTTCTTCAGACAAAATCCAACATGCTCTGTCTTTCTGTCTGAGATCTCTTAAATTGGTAATACATCACTACTGATTCATTTTAGATTACATCATTCTTCTAACAGAAACATATCTTTGATCTTGGCAGCTGCCAGGAACCCATTGCAATAAAAAACAATATACATGTAAAATCTTGCAATTAACTCTGGTCTCAAAATAATAGCAGAAATTCCTTAGTCCAGACATTCGGTCTCCAAGCTTTGAAATCAGTCATAAAATGCTTTACTTTAGCAGCTTTCTTCCAGCAGAGTGCACTGTGGTTACATTTTTGAAGTTCAGCATTTAACACTTTTATTTACATTTGTGAAACAGCCTGGGGATTTTATTAATATTTACAAATGACATAGAATTATCTACAAACTTCTGTCTAGCTAGGCTGACAGCCTTTCAGTTTTTCACAGATATAAATGAAGAATGAGCTTTGCATAACCTTGTATGTTTATGATTACAAATTGAGTATCAGTTCTTCAGCAAAAGATGCCAAAGTTCTACAGAAAGTAAATAAATATCTGTTGTAGTAATGACCTCGCCTTTAATGTCAAGAAATGTAGGATCACTAGAATTTGGGGGAGACCTAAATTTTACTTACAAAATGAATTTTGAAATCATTAAAAAAAAAAAAAGACATCAACCTTAGGGATCAAGTGATAAATAGTTTAAGCTATCTGTTACAGATCTACAGTGAAAGAGAAGTGCATTCTGCAGCTTATTAAATTCTAAAGGCCATGGCTACTTACTTCATTGAAGTTGGACATGTACCTCAGTGATCAACTTTTTTCTACTGAGTGTCATGTTGAATTTTGTAGTTACCGGAAACGCCTAAAATTTTAGGGTTAGAAACCTTGAACTATTCTAAGAGACTTTCAGAAATTGTCGTCATATTCTGTTTCTTGACATTTCCGTAGACATTGCCACTGTCTGGACTTTGAGGTCTTGGTGGAAGTCTATGCTTAGTGCAAACTACTGATATATCTAATTAGAACAGGGAGCACAGAAGTAATAATAGTCTTTAGTAATAGAAAAAAAGTAAATGGCACATTACCCAGTGGCTTCCAACATTATGCAGCAAACCTCCCATTACCATCAGTACACGTCAGTCATTAACGTTCTTCAAAAATAATATTGATGCATGTATGGGAAGTAGAAAATAGCAACAGGAAATGATGGCATTCACATTTCTTGAGGTCATTAGCTTGACACTCGCATCTATGGACATTTAAGCTTTAAAGTGAAATTCATTCTTATTTTACATTACCTTTAAGCTTCTCTTCATGAAGCCAGATAGGGACAGAGTGCTTAAATATTATGAGCAAAGGTTTTTATACCACTTCTTTTTATTGCAATTATGCAGTGATCTTGCAAAGTGGACTTTCTGAATTTAAAATGGTTTTTACTTTTGTTACATCAGTGGAGATATGTTAAGTTTTAAAATTTTGCGTATTTATATTCTACATGCTGAGCTTCTATCCAGTTACTTCCTAATTCTGTGTCATCTGGTGGCTTAAGTAAGGGAAGGGGGCAAACTGTGTGCAATTCAAAACTTCAGGGTTTTAGATTGGAGTCACCCTGTGCCAGAAACGGGTAATAAAAATGTAATATCCTATTGTGCCATTCAACCTCACGTTTGTTCTAAGCATAGTCAAAAGTTATCCAAGGACTTGGTACAGCAATCAAGTCCAGTCAGCATTCTTTAGCACAACATCTCCACCTGTATGTCAGACCTGGTATTGCTGTCAGGTCTGACATACAGGTGAAGCTGCATAGCCATTAAGCTGTCCAGCACAGGAGCTCCACCCGTAGGCTGGCATGTCTGCCATACCAATAGTCTCCCTTTCTAAAATGAGGGACAGGCTTACAGTGCCATTAGTTCACCAGGGAATTAAAATCTAGATGTAAAAACAGAATACTGGGAGCCATCATCACAGGTTTGGGATGGCTTTGCCCGAGATCCCAAGTTCTCTACTCCCAAATCCAGAAGACTGCCGAACACCTCCATCTGTGTATTGAAGCTGGTACTGCAGGCAGTCTGGATCATCATCAAATATGCCCTGCAGCAACTAATCCCAAATACAAGTGCAGCTCATGCCTTTCTAAGAATCTCTTTCAGTTCAGTGAACATTTTTGATTCCAGTACTAAACCAGTTTATGCATAACATGCACAAACGTACTTTACTTAAGGCTATCATTGGGGTAATTCACATACCCATAGTTTGTTTCCAGAAGAATGATCATTCCATTCTAGAAAACTACTACATTGTTATATCTGAGTTGTTGCATTGCATGCCAAGCATTATACCCTCTAACAGCAATCGGTTCCATTTATATTTTTTCTTATTTGAATGGCGAAGGCCTTCGATACAATACCCCACTCGGGTATCATTGAAAAACTCATCAGCTTAAATGTTAACCCATACATCATCACAGATGTTGCAAACTGGGGCTAGCTGACCCACAGAACCAGAGTTGAGTTGCATGCCTGCTTCAAAGCCTGAAAGCCTGTGCCTGTCACAAGTGGCTCAGTCCTGGGGCCACTCTTGACAAAGTTTGCAGATGACTGCAAACTGGAAATAATAGTAGAAAAACACATCACACATCCCTTCAGAGAAGGGTGATAACTGGTGCTAGAGCCATGGCCTAAAGTTAAATGCCAAAAATGTATAGTCATAGCTACCAAATAGGTGGCAATCCACTGAGCACAGAAGAAGTTATCAGGACCTGGGGACCCAGGTTGATAGTAGTCTGCCATTTTCGACACATGTAGCAAGCTAGTAGTTAGAAGGACTTCTACATTGCCCAATTTATATCATGAAGGGATTCTATCTAGATCAAGGGGGAGGTCATCTCTCCCCTATCATCACTCACTCATCCAGACCAATGATTGAGTACAATGCCCCATTGTATGTATCTGACCCGACACTTGCAGCAGCGGAGAAAACAAAGTTCCTCAAAAAAGGATAAAGGGTCTCAAACATCTGTCCTATGCTGCCTGCTGAAAAAAGCTCTCTTATTCAGTTCTCGCTACACTGCTCTCAGAGGTGTGGCCTTGTTCAAGAGAAATCTTGACCAATGGATGCTTGTAAATGCCCTCTGGCAGATAGCCTAGTATGAACCTATGAACCTATAAATGCATTTATTGATTTATTGTCTGATTGCCTGACATACTGACTGACCTGCATTCTGTCACTTTGTGTTAAACTGTACTGCAGACATCAGAAATATGCTTAAACACTATTAATTGTTTGCCCCCTTAGTTTCATCAAAAAGCAGGACCACATGACTCAGAATCAGGAAATACCTGGCAGCTGCTTAGCATGCAAGAAATAAAAACACAAGTGTATTAAACCTAAACATAGTTCAGTGAAGAAACTAGTAAAAACTACATAATGTTAAGTTGTCAATCTCACCTTCATTCTTGCTGGATGGGTTCGGAGCCAATCCTTGGCTCCGACTCTGCTTATGCCAAAGCTCGAGAGCTATTTTTACTGGCTCGAGGTAACCCTGTATCCCACAATGCTAGGCGCTAACTACCCAGATCTCGTTTGCCGCTTAGCTGCGAGGTTACGTTTTTGCCGGCTCTCTGGTAATTTTTCAAAAAGAACAGCTTTTTGGGTAAGATTTTTTCCTTTTTATTTCAGGTTAGTGTTCTTTATACCCGTTGTCCCCTACTTAGAGTAACCCGCTTTGTATAGTCCCCTTTTGGGTATATTTTCTATCCCCTCTGCCCTTCCTTCCCCTTACATATCTAGGCCTTAAGGCCAAGTTAGTTTTTGGGTAAATTTGTTAAAGTCTATGTTAGTTGTAGTTTTAGTCTTTGGTGTGGTGTAGTGACTGAACTAGGTTTTTTATTTACTGTGGTGTGTCTGTGTGGTTGTTTGGGTGTGTTCCACCATTATGTCTAAGGAGTCCAAGGTCTCAGGCTTCAAGATGTGTGACTCGTGCTGTCAGAAAATGTCTCTGACAGACGGTCACACTTCTTGTGTGTATTGCCTAGCCCCTCTGCACCTGCAGGACTCTTGTTGCGTCTGCCATGCATTCAGTCCAAGAGTCCTGCAGGAGCGCAGAAACAAATTGATTTTGAGAGGCTTATTGAAGCCTGAAGGCTCCCCAGCCAAGTCTTCGTCGGGCAAGCCTTCTAAGCCCACTAAATCATCGGCTCTGAGTTTAGAGCCTCCGACCAGTGGTGCTACTTCTGCTTCGGCATCAGCTCCGGCTGGAGCCGACGGTTCAAAATCGAAGTCGGCTCCGATAGTTTTGTCAGAACCGACTTTGACCCGGAAGCGCTCCAGGTCCCCCTGTTTGGAGTCTGTCCATTCGGCTCTGAGATCTCCTTTGCTTTCGGAGCGCAGTCACTGGTCCCATTCCTCTCGGTCTTCCAGGCTTTCGGACCATGACCTCGAGAGGGTGGTTAGTAGACTCCTTAAGTTGCAGGCACTGGCCCAGATGCTTCATAGCCCTTCTCAGCAGACAGTAGCTATCCCCATTCCATCATCGATTCCTCCTCCGACTCTTCCCTTGAGTTCGGAGCGGGAGTTTGTGGGAGCCGGGACCGTCGACACGTCGGAGCCGATACCACCCATTTCGGCTCTGTCGTCAGCTCAGATTTCTTCTATGGTGCCATCCTTGGAGGGATCCGGACGCCGTGACTCCCTCGTCGGCTCCGAGGGGGTGAGTTGCATCGGACCCTTGTCCGACCCCGTTCTCCCTCTCGAAGCCTCAGCGCAGGTGAGTTCGGCTCCGACATCGGCCTGTGAGCCATCTCTCTCGGTGCCGGGAGGGGTCCTTATCTCTTCGGAGTGGGGACCTTCTTCTCTGCCTGATAGGGGTGCTTTTGAGGTCATGAGGAGTGTGCTGGCCCCTGTGCCTGTTCCTCGGTCGGCTCCCTCAGCTCCTTGCACTGTAGTGCCTGCTATGGTCTCTACTCATCCTCTCGAACCTGACCGCAGAGATCCTATGCCTCAGGGGCCCCCATTGGGAGCATCCTCCTCTTCTGAGGCCTCCCCTGACCTGTCAGGGGAGCCCCCTCGGAAGAGGAAACGTAAGAGGAAGCATCTGGACTCCCCTGAGTCCGTCACATCTGATACCGACTTGGATGAGTTGGCGGGGTCCCCAAGATCCCCCTCTGAGGATGTCTCCTTCTCTGACATCCTTGAGATCCTCAAGCAGTGGGGGAACTGGTCTACCCTCAACCCTTCCGAGGACGAGTCGGTCTACCTTGAGGCATTTGGTTCTCGCCCTTCCACCGCCTGGGTGTCTCTGCCCTTTGACCCCCTTATGGAAGTGGTGGCCAGGAAGGCATGGACGGCCCCTGACTCGATGGAACCAACCCCGTGGAGGCCTTCAAAATTTATCACAGCCCCTGCTGATAAACAGTTTTTGACCAAGGGTGTCCCTGTTGATGCCATGGTGGTGGCTGCAGCCACTAAGAAGGAACTGGCTGATCCTTTGGTACCTATCCATCCTCCTAATAAGGAATCTAGGACCATGGATAGGATTGGCAAGCGGATGTTTTCTTCAGCGACCTTTACCATGCGGTCGCTGAATTACTTATGTCACTTCACCCGTCTTCAACGAGACTTGCTTAAAGAAATGGGTGACACTCTACAGGATCCAACAGCTGCGGGATCTCGGGACAAAATCGACGCCCAGCTGGCAACCCTAAACTTGATTGTTAACTCCTCCATGCGGCTTATTTCTTATGCGGCCGATGGGGCGAGTAGGGCTGCAGGCACAGGTGTGGCCTTAAGACGACATGCCTAGATGCGGCTTTGTAACTTTGCCGACCCCTTCAAGGGCGTCCTTCACCAACTCTCCCTTTGATGGTTTGGCGTTGTTTGGACCTCGGGTGAAGGATACTTTGACCAGATGCGAACAAGATGGCAAGACTCTCTGCCATGGGAGTCCGTTTTTCCACCCCATCCAGACCATACCCCAAAGGTCAGAAGGGTGGAAAAATGTGGTTCCGCAAACCACAGGGAGTCGAGCCGGACGCACGAGGCGAGTTCCCCTCTAGAGGCTGGGGGGGGGGACAACAATAGACACCGCCCCAGGGGCAGAGGGGGTCCGCAGAATCAGGGTAGCAGAGAAGCTGTCTCTGGCCAACCCTTCCAGCATCCCTGAGAAGCTGCCCGACTGTCCACCTTCGGAGGCAGTCGGGGGAAGATTATCACTGTACCCAAAAGCCTGGCTTTCCCTTACCGAAGACACATGGGTACAGTCAATTATATCCGAGGGTTACAAAATTCCCTTTGTCCACACCCCAAAACAGCCAAACAGGCCCCTTCCAGATGTTCCACCCGGTCTAAGGGAACAAGCAGTATTAGAAATCTCAAAACTGCTAAGAAAAAGGGCCATCCAGCCAGTCCCAGCAGACCAGCAAGGATCCGGAATCTACTGCAAGTTCTTTTTAGTACCAAAAAAAGACAGGGGACTGGAGACCAATTTTGGATCTCAGCAGACTGAACAAGTCTGTTCAAAGAACGAAGTTCTGGATGGTCACGCTACAGTCCATTCTACCCTTTTTGGGTCAGGACCATTGGATGTGCTCTATAGACCTTCAGGATGCGTACTACCACATCAAAATGCACAGACGCTCCAGAAGGTTTCTCCGCTTCCGGCTGGGAGACGGTCACTGCCAGTTCAGGGCCCTGCCCTTGGTCTCACTACAGCCCCTCCGAGTGTTCACCAAATGCATGGCAGTGGTTACGGCTCATCTGCAGCATCAAGGATTCCAGGTGTTTCCATATCTAGATGACTGGCTCCTTACCGCCACCACCAGGCATCAACTAATTCAATCCAGAGATTACACCATTCAGATTTGCGAAGAGCTAGGTATCTCCATAAACTTCGAAAAGTCTGCTTTGTCGCCTTGTCAGTCTATTACCTTCATAGGCGCCATATTAGACACAGTCGAACTCTCTGCAAAACTAACGGCTCAAAGAATCTCAGATATTCGCGAACATGTTCATATCCTGCTTCAGAACAACAAAATTCAGGCCAAGTGGAGTCCCTGATTCTAAAATGAGAAGTTATGTACCTACCATAACGTTCCATGTTAGTTGTCTTCTTCTTGCCTTCTTTCTTGCTGGATGGGTTCGGAGCTGATCCTTGGCTCCGACTCTGCTTATGCCAAAGCTCGAGAGCTATTTTTACCGGCTCGAGGTAACCCTGTATCCCACAGTGCTAGGCGCTAACTACCCATATCTCGTTTGATAGCTAACACTATAGCAGTTCTGCCCCCAGAACAAAGGCGAGAGTGGCATACCCATATCGATAGCCATCCCAAGAAAAGGATAACCACTGGAGACCATAGTGGAAGAAAGGAAAGGCTCCTTAGGATCGTAACGGTCTGTCCAGGCTAGGGGGTTGGAGGGCAGGACGCAAGAAAGAAGGCGAGAAGAAGACGACTAACATGGAACGTTATGGTAGGTACATAACTTCTCAATGTTAAGTTGTCAATCTCGCCTTTATTCTTGCTGGATGGGACCGCGTCCCTAGCACCTTGACCCTGGTTGGCTCGTTGGAACAGACTCTTGAGGACGGTGGAACCAAATGTTTTAAAAAAAAAAAAAAGAAAGAAAAGAAACATCTGTATTAAATTGTCATGTGTGACATAGGCACTCATGCATTCATATAAACGAAAAAAACATATTGACATAATTTAGTTGCAAATATACATAATTTATAATCTGTCCAGTCAGTGTCAAACATGACATAGCTCATTCAAATCCAACCTTCTTTTAAACCTCATTCCTCTTCTGCATGTATTGTTCCTACACTTCCTATTTTTTCTATGTAATTTGCGCCTACCCTTTTCTGAAGATCCCAGTTCCAGTTGTTTTATTTCTGTTACTATATTCACTACTAAAGCTGGTTTAGATTTTGATTTCCATTTTCTAGTAATAGCTTTGTTGGCAGCCACCATGTCTAGGCAATTCAAATTCTGTATCATAGCTCAAAAAAAAATTTCCTCAGTTCCACCAGTTTTCTCACCCAGTATCTCTAATGGAGCAGTGTGCAGGGATTTTTTAAAGTCTGTCAACTCATTACACACTCAGAAAATATATCCCCACTTACCTCTTTCTTCCCTAGCACGCACTGCCAATATTTGCTGTATAGCTGAGGAAAAATTCTTTGGAGTCTACTTGGGGTATAAAAATACCTATGTAAACACTTCCAAGCAAAGATCCTAAATCTTCTAGACTTTGTTGCATATTTGGGAGACATACATATATCCTCCCCATTATTTCTTTGTGAATTACTTATCCAGTCTCTCTTCCCAATCCTCTCTAGCCTCCTCTGATTGATTCTGATAGTTATCACGCAATAATTTGTATACTATACTAATTATTCCTTTTTTAACTGCAGCTTCAGTTCTAGATTCTACTAAAATTTTACCAGTGCTGGTCATTCACTTAGGATCCCCCTATTTCTTTCTATTTGCCTGTACTCTGTCAATCCTTGATAGGGAAGGCAATCCTCTAGCCTGCAGTCCAAATAAATTCTTGGCCTCTTCCCATTCTGTTACCATTCCCTAATTGTTTACTCCCAATACCTTGGTTCTTTTGCTAGTTTTCTCCAAAAAATTCCAGCCCCCTCTTCACTATTGTCTGCATCCCTAATTGCAGAATCTCCTTTCTCCATTGCCTTGTTGGCTTACTTCTTCTTCCCATTCTGTTACCATTCCCTAATTGTTTACTCCCAATACCTTGGTTCTTTTGCTAGTTTTCTCCAAAAAATTCCAGCCCCCTCTTCACTATTGTCTGCATCCCTAATTGCAGAATCTCCTTTCTCCATTGCCTTGTTGGCTTACTTCTTAGAATACTTTCTGCTCTTTTATGAATATAATGTTCTGTAAAGTTATTGTTCTCCTTAAAGATCTGTATCCAAAATCTTAGCTTGTCCTTGTTTCTTGAACTTCCCTCCCTGTTTCATCACCATCTCTTTCCACTTTGATTTATAGGTTTCTGCTTGTGCTATGTATAGGAGCCTTAACTGTGTAGCTGTGAAATACCCCTTCAAATCAGATAATCCCAAACCACCTTTTTCGATTGGAAGAATCATCTTATCCCACTTGACTCTTGCCATCTTCCCCTCTCAGCTAAAATCTTCAACTCTTTATAAATTACTATCCACACCTTCTCCTCTGGTTGATAAAAATATGCCTTATCTGTGTATAAAACTAAACACACTAAAAAGCATTTTAACTACTTATATATTGCTGTCCATATCCATATAACAGTGCTTCCAGTTTCTCAGTTTGTGTATTATCTTATGTTTAGTCTCTTCCCACATATCTTTGGCTGCCACACCAGAATCCTTTTTAATCCGTACTGCTAAGGACTTCCTTTTATCATGTCCCCATAAATATGGATATTGCTGAACCAATTTGTGTGTGGATACATAATTTACAGCTATTGTCTTTGTTTTAGCTTCATTAATTCTGTATCCCGAAAAAAATTGAAACTGCCTCAAAATGTTCCACAATGCTGACGTCCTTTTCTAGTTTTACGAGGTGTCAAATATCATCTGCAACTAGAGCCAGCTTTTCCTGACTACGGCACCAGTTATAACCTTGAATTTCTGAGTCTCTTATTTTCTTTGCCAATGGTTCTAAATATAGTGCAAATAAAGGGGGGAGAGGACACCCCTGCCTATTTGCTGTGCTCAAACAGAAGTTATCAGAGAGGAACCCCCTCACTAATTTTCACATCTAATCCCTCATATAGCGTCCTAATCAACCTTGTAATTTTATCAGGGAATGCAAATGCTTCCATTGGCTTGTTCATAAGCTCCCAGCTTACCCTGTTTAATGCTTTCTCCTCATCAAGACCTACCAACAGCAGTGTCATTTTCTTACTTTCAGCTTCCCTCTGGATTATCAATGTTCTGTTAATGTCAAATTTTTGCGTCCCCTCCACAAAACCACATAGATCCATATCTATTAATGTTGGCATCACCCTTGCCATTTATTTAGCCATTATAGACATAAACACTTTATAATCATGGTTTATGATTGCAGTGGGCTTGTATGAAGCTGGCTGTGATGGGTCTTTACCCTCTTTAGGTGTTACAGCCACCATCTTTTTATTCTAGGATGTTGGTACTTCTCCTTCGCTTAAAACACTGTTAAACAAAACCTTCCAGATCTTTATCAGTTTTTTCCCTCCTGGCTTCCAAACTTCTACAGGAATGCCATCTATTCCTGGGATGGCTTGATTTTACATCACCATTTTTATCTTGTCTCCTCCTGTTCTGACGTGGTAACTGAGCCTCATCTACCTCTAACCTTGGCATATTCAATTCTTCCATAAACATTTTAATTTGTATCCTTTCTTGATCACCGTATTTCTGTGCTTTATACAGACTTTCATACAATTTCTGAAATACTTCTAGAATCTCTACAGGATTTCTTGTTATTTTCCTTGTTATAGTGTCCTTAAGCTTTGAGAAAACCCATTCTACCTTCTGTTGCCTGAGTCATTGCTCTAATACTTTTTGTGCTCTGACATTTTCAAAAAACAATTACTTAACAGCAGTCTTTCTAAACTCATGCATATTGTTGAGGTAATTCTTTATTTTCTGCTTAGCATTCTACAATTGCTTCCCTTCTTCTTCTGTGAGATTCCTGCTATTCTGCAATACTTTTAACATTTGTCAGTCCCTTTCAATAATTCTTGTTACTTCTTAACCATATCTCTGTCTTTTTTCCACCCTGTCTTAAACTCCACTTAAATTTTATCCCACTCCCTAGCTGTATTTTCAGAAGAAATTTGTATCTTCTCTAATAACTCCCAAATAATTTCACTACCAATTCTTTAAATTCCTCCCTTTTCAACAGATAGGTGGGAAAGCACCAGTGTCTTATTTTTATTTCATTACCTAGTGTTTTTATTTTAGTTATTTTTGGTGCATGATCAGAAATAGTTATTGGGGGCATATCAAAACCTTCAATAAAATGCACCTATTCCTGTGAAATGTAAGTTCTGTGTAACCTAGCCCAGTTTTTGTATCTTTGGAAATATGTAAATTCACTACTGACTCCTGTTACTGAATTCACATCTTCCATGACAAATATCTTCATAAATTTCTTTAAAAATCATTCCTCCTTTGTTATATTTTCCTTTCTAGCCCCCCCCCCCCCCCCAGGCACGCTTTCACTACTTCAAGTCAAATTCCAGTCCCCACCTAGAAGTAATATTCCTTGCTGAAAAATGATTTCTCCCAGAATTTTCTTAAGCTCCATTATAGCAGTTTTAGGTGGAATGTAAATACCTGCCAGTGTAATCCTCCGCCTCCTCCTCCCTTGCCAGTAGCCTTTTATTACTACAATTCTACCATTATCTTTTTTTATCCTCTTCTATCACTATTGGAGCCCCTCTTGCAATTAATATAAATACTTATCTTTTCCTTTGTCCCAGGTATTCTGCTGAATAACCATCCGGAAGGTATTCTGCTGAATAACCATCCGGAAAATCTTTTTTTTATGAAATTCACATGTTCAGTTCTTTCCAAATGCATTTCCTGTAGCATAGCCATTTGCACCCTACATTTTTAATATAATTCACTACTCTATCTTTTTATATATATCTTTGAGACCATTAACATTTAAGGATAATGTAGAAAGTGCCATTATGTTGTAAAATTATTATTCCCACCTTTTATTTGTAGCAGTTTTTTTGTTAAGTGTCTCGTTCCAGCTTTTGTGTTACATGCACACACTGGCAGGTTGATCTTTTATATAGTTGTTTCTTTTCATATCCATTTGAGCCTGTGTCGCATCTTGCAAAACGTTTTCTTTTATTGAAAGCCCTCAAACAAAAAAACAAGTACACCTCCAGTACAGGTGTAAAACCTATTACCTTAATACTAACCCACAAAACTATGTACATTTTCAAATATTGAAGTTTTACTCTCCTAGTAGGAACAGTTCTCCCAAACTGACGCCACACTCACGGACTTGGGTTAACATAAAAGGGAGGTTATCCATACTAAGATGCATGGTACAGCCTATGCTTCTACTAAGTGCTGTCTGGTTTGTCTCATCTTTATTGCTCTCTTAGAATGGGAAAACACTTTAATGCTTTCAGAAAACATTATCTCCTGGCCATTGAAAGAAAGAAGTTTTCTATTTTTATTGCTGTGTGTCAGATTACTTCCACGGAGACATGAGAACCAGATACAGAGTTGCTTCGACAAGCATTTATTTATTTATTTGTTAGAGGAAAGCTTTATCACGTTCATTGTTCTTTTTTATGTATGTATTCACTTTCTTTTAAAACTTGTTACTAGATCAAGCCTAAGGGCCTGAATCCAGTCATTCCCCTGTGCAAGAATGAGAAAAAGAACATCAGTTTTTCTCGTCTCATATCTTTTTTTTTTTTTTTTTTGTACATTGCAGTGCCTATATTTTTTAAAACCGAACAAGGAACAAGAAAAGATGAGAGAAACAGGGGCATCTGTTTACTTTAGTATCCCCATTACACTTAAAATAACTGGGAAACCTTCATAGCATGTAGATTATATTATGCAGTATGAAAATATTACTGTTAAGAACAAAATTGTGTTTTACTTGAAGTTAACTCTCTCTCTTCTCTTCCCCTCTCAAAAGTGTTCCTTCTAAAATTATTGTCATGAAGTAGGGCATATGCTTGAAGAGACTTCACAAGTTTAACAGTGTCAACAAAACTTTTTAGACAGGTAAAACTTAAGTTACCTACTTTCACATCTAACTTCTCTAGTGCACACTGCAGTGTTTAGGATAAACCTTTTTTTCATCTTACCTTTAAGCATCTATTGCAAGACCACCAGTTATTGGAGAGTCCACATTCTGCCTCTCATTAGTCATCTTGTATTAGTGCTTCTATTTTCTCCTGCTGAGGGAAGGAATGCAGTTCCATTATTTCCGAGACTGCTGATCACCAGAAAGCTTAACTGCTTTATAGGCAACAGCTTGGAATCTGTGCTTATATTCTGATCCTGGTGAGAGTAGGAGCAGAGTGCATTGATTCCTGACTTTCTTTCTGGTTTGAGAGTGAGTGTCTGTGCTTAATGTACCTGATTGGTCTGGTTGCTATTCGAGGCATCTACCAGAAAACGGCTACAAGCCTGCAGACCCTTGCAGTATCTGGAGCAAGACTGTGGATCACCAAGCAGGCCGAGGCCTGCCTCTCTTCTTGGGATTGGTGCTAACATTTTGCTTCTGATGAGAGAAGAAGCAAAGGAGTATTGTATCCCAACAGAGTGAAGCTGTGGTGAGACCAGCATTAGTAGTAGCCAGGCAGTAGCCATTGATGCAATTCCCCTCTTTTCATCATTCTTGACAAGCTAATTCTTTGTTTTCAGTAAGTACTGCTTGATTTCTTCCTGACTTTAGAATATTTGCCTAAATACTTCATCCTTAAATTTTTAGGGTCTACATATTAGTTTCCCCTCAAGTGTTTGGCAGTGCTCTGTACAGACAGACACTTTGAGTGACATTTTTCCTGTAAAAGCCTTCAGTACTTAATATATTGAGCTCATATCCAGGCATGTCTAAAGGTCAGGTCCGTGTGCTTTCTCCTATCAACCTTGTAAACATGGGCATCCTGAGGCAATGTAGCAACGGCCTCATGTACACAGACAACCCTCTCCTCTTACCTCCCAACACTATGACTTGTGAGAGCTGCACATATATAGCCAAGACTGGATTAGCCAGTCAAGAGGGGAAGGTTAACACCTGCACCACACCACATTCAACACATAGCCCTCCAGAACTTACACCACCACAACCCTCACATAGTAACATAAAACATACACCTACTTTCGCGGAGACTCTCAATAAAAATCTGCCCAAACAACAGAGACCTCCGAGGCAGAAACTCAACCACCACATCCCAGCACAAACCATGAGACACACAGCTCACATAAACAGTGTGCCACTCAACCAAAGCCCACAAGGCAAAACAACTTAACCAATACACTAGTCATAAGTGACTCAATAGTAAGGCACACTGATGTCCCACTCCCTAGGCTGAATAAGGAGAAAGTTACGGTCAGCTGCCTATCGGGTGCCAGGATCCGCCACATAACGCACACACTTAGGTCACTCCACAACAGGTACAAATATGACTCTGTCATTGTCCATGTTGGTGTGAATGACCTGAGATGTACCTCCCTGGACTACATGAAAAGAGACATAGAGGAGCTCTCGGATCTTGTAGTCCAGGCAGGTATGACTGTAGCTCTGAGTAGCATTCTGCCGTCACCCAGAATGATACCACAGTACAAGAAGAAAATGATTGACTTCATCAATTGGCTAAGTTTCTGGTGTCATTCTAAGGGGATCCAGTATCTGTCTGCCTGGGATGACATGATCGATAGACCTCGATGCTTCGCCAGAGATGGCCTGCACCTGTCACCCCAGGAATTCTGGATACTGGCCAAGGCTGTTGCCACCCCTACAGTGCTTTTTTTAGGCAATGTCCTAAAGACAAAATTACCACCATAACAGCTACAAGCAATCGAAATCTGAGAGTTATGCTACTCAAGCTAGAAATCTAAATCTCAAAATGCACTTGCTTGAATTACTCCTTAAAATGGAGAACATTGACATCTCTGCAGTGACTGAGACCTGGTTCAAGGTTCCGGAGAGCACCCCAGCACTACCAGGCTATAATTCATACCACACCTTTCGGCCCTTAAACCTGGACCAAAGCACTAAAGGCAGTGGTGTCTCCATATTCATAAAGGATATGCACACCTCCAGACTAGTAGCCCAACATAACGCATCAGAGATACTTCAGGTACAACTAACACTGGGTAAAACTGCAATCCAGGTTGTAGCCTGCTATAGATCCCCCACCATGTCCCAAGACTCCCACTCCACATTCCTAAATACACCCGAAAATATTAGGGTACAACCCAATGCCCTTATACTGGGAGACTTTAACTACCGCTCCATTAACTGGGAAAATTGCTCGTGTACCAACACACTTGCTCAACGTTTTGTGGAATTCATTAATTCCAACACACTGGACCAACTCATTCTTACTCCCACCAGGGGTAGAAACATCCTTGACCTGGTCATTACTAACATGGGCGACCATTGCTCTACACCAGTAATCAACTCTTCCCTGGTCAGATCTGACCACAAGCTAATCAGTATGGATATCCACATCCCACCCTCACCCTCCCTAAGGGAAACCACAGTAAAAAACTTTTCCAAAGCCAATTTTGGGCTTCTAAAACAGAGGTGGCTAACTTCACGATACCCATGCAAATGGAAAATAAGTACACTACTGCTGATTCCTACACTAGTGCACTGTATGAGCACATACAAAAGTGCATAGAATGGGCCATACCAGAAAGAGCAAAGACACTCTCCTCCTAAGAAAAAGGAAGCCAATCTGATGGTCCCCCACCATAAACAAACTCTACAACAGAAGGAAAAACTGTTGCATAAAAGGGTAAATTCCCAAGACTGGAAAAACTCCCTTGTTAGCCACAGCAAAAAACCGAGATCCATCATCAAATCCTCTAAAGCTAGCTACGAAAACAAAATTGCTGTAGATTCTAAAGACAACCACAAGTCATTCTATAGTTATGTCAAGAATCTACATGGCAATACTCTGATCTGCTCTGAGTTACAGCACAATGGCAATACATATACAGAACCAACCGATATTGCCAACATATTGGCTGACAGGTTCAGTGCGAACTTTGCCCCCCTTTCACCCCCTAAAGGGCCTATCACAGTACCTGAGGAATGCCAAGTCCCTATTATCACAGATACACAGGTAAAAACCGCACTGTCCAAAGCCAAGAATACAGCTTCCATGAGACCTGATAATATCCCTGGCTGTGTTCTACATAAATTACAAAGTGAGCTGCACCACATCTGAGTACCTTATTCAGTCACAGCCTCATTTCAGGCTTTGTTCCTACCGAATGGCACACTGCTACAGTCATCCCACTCCACAAAGGGGGGGGGGGATTACAGACCCTGGGAACTATCGCCCCATTAGTCTGACAAGTCTGATATGTAAGGCTATGGAGTGCATCATCATGAACCTTATAAATAAGGACATAGGGAATCTCCAAACTCTGGACCCCACGCAGTTTGGGTTTGTGAAAGGTAGATCATGCCTGCTCAACCTGATAGACTTTTTTGAGTTTGTCACCGGAGCTGTGGAGGAGGGTAGGGTAGTTCACACAGCCTACCTAGATCTTGCCAAGGCCTTCGACACCATCCCTCACTCAGGAATCATAGCTAGGGGTTTATGCCTAGTTTAGGGAGTCTATATCATATAAGATGGATTGCCAACTGGCTCACTGATAGAACCCACAGTGTGAAAGTAGTAGACTCCAAATCTGACTATTGACCAGTTACAAGTGGAGTCCCACAGGGATCGGTCCTAGGTCCTCTTCTGTTTGGCATCTACTTCTCTGAAGTTCAAGCCAATACAAAGGGACTCTGGCTGACCAAGTTCACAGATGATTGCAAACTGGGAGCCATTATTGATTCTCCAACTTATGTAGGCATTCTACAAAAAGGCCTCACTGACAGTAATGTCTGGTGCCACAACCATGGCCTTAAGCTCAATGCCAAAAAGTGCATTGTCATTCCCTTTGGGAAAAATTCGGTGCTCATGAACTACCACATAGGCAGTAGTCCACTAAACACCGAAGGTATGATAAGAGACTTGGGGACATAGGTTGACAGCAACCTCTCCTTTGATAACCACATTACCATTGTAGTCAGAAAGTCCTTATATGTGGCACATCTCATTACAAAAGGTTTCTCATCCAGGAAGAAAGAGGTCATAACCCCTCTCTACTCGTCCCTCGTTAGACCTATTATAGAATACAATGCCCCATTTGGTATGTACCTCACTAGACACCTACAACAACTGGAAAGGCCACATAAATACCTCATTAAGAGGATCTTAGGCGTTAGACACATGCCCTATATGGACAGACTCAAAAAAACTCCAACTATACTCTCCTATCACCTACTTGGAGACTATTTCTGCTTGACCTACAAAGCCATGTCTCACACAGAGTTGTTAGATATGCTACACCTAAAATCTGAATCCCTCCATGCCACATGCTCCCAGGACCTAAACCTCATTACCACAATAAACAAAACATGCTACTAACTTACAAGTTACTAAGCCAGAGACTTCCCATACTCTGGAACAAACTTCCCATTCACGTCAAGCAGAGCACTTCAGTTGCCCTCTTTAAGAGAAATCTTAACGAGTAGATGGACAATAAGTTCACCCCGAGGATCACCTCAGTGCCCTTGCTTGACAGGGGCACTGGGAACTACCTTTGGCGGCATGATGCCAGGGAATCTTCTTGGGCTAGGCTTATATAGGCTCCAGGGCTGTTGGCCTAGTACACACCTATGAACCTATAAAAAGTCCAATATTTCCTGGTTTTCTTGATGTTCTTCATCTCACATTGCTGCAGTCCTTACACTTGGGTAGTCCGCTGTCCTCGGTCGGCCCGAATATCAAAGTATAAGGCTGACGTCGGTCAAGGCGCATTAGACTGACATCAGGACGTCAGGGTACAAATGCGCATGACCGACGTCATATCCTCAGTCTTTTCTGCCGCATGGTCCGATGCAGAAGCAGCGTTGCAGGTGCAGGTTGCCGTTCTGAAATTTTTCGGAGTTTCAGACCGAGTCAAAGTTGGCGGGAATATTTTAGTGTTTTCTTGCCTCAGTGGTTTACGATGTCAGAAAAAGTGAATAACTGTATTTCTTGTGGGAAACAGATACCGCATAGAGATTATCATACTTTGTGTATTCCTTGTTTAGGGCCTGAGCACGCGTTGTGGGTGTCGCTTTTGTGCTAGATTCAATAAGCGCACTATTAAGAGAAGGTTAGATTGTGCCAGGTTAGTCTTGAAGCGGTGCAATTATAATATGCCGCCGGATGCTCCGGGAAGCGCAAGGACAAAGCAGCTAAGCCTAGGCAAGAAGAACCGTGCGGTTTCTTAGAGGTGTCGGTGGAGCCGGGGGTTTCACCGGAGGTTTCTCTGGAGTCCCAGGGGGAGACTTTGTTATTGCAGGATGTGGCCTCTCAGGAGGCAGGTCAGGCTGAAGGGGCCTCTCAGGTTACTGTACTCCCTTCCCTTCCTAGGGTGGTTAGGCCCTCTCCTTCTGTTGCCAAGGCTTCTCCCAGAGGCAGGCCAGGTTTAGCTTCAGTTGGTGTCACCCCTAGTTCCTCAGGTTCTGTGCCCAAGAAGCATATGCTTAAAATGGCAGAAGATTTGATTACTTTGATTAGTGGTTCTTTGCCCCCTCCTGATAAGAGACCTAGGGTGGAACCTGAGTTGGGGAGTTTTGAGCAGGCTTCGGATGTTTCAGAGTCTTCGGCTGAAGACTTGCAGGAGTATTCTCCTTACTCTGATTCTGATGTGGATGATTCTACTCCTTCTGCTTCTCCTCCTGAAGATTTTTCTTTTTCAGAGACTCTTCATTCCATGAGGGAGCATTTTAAGTGGGAAGGTCAGGACTTCTCTGATTCCAGGAAAAGGCTTAGGGAATTTTTGTTTTTACCCCAGCATAGGCCTTTGGCTATACCTCCTGTTCTGGACGTTGTGGAAGATGTGTTTGCGGAGGCTTCTCTTAATCCTGATTCTTTGCCTCCTGCTCCTGTTAAGCCAGATAGGTATTACAGGGTGCCTGAAGCTCATAAGTATCTTTTGAGAGTCCTAGGGCGGACCCAGAAACTGTTAGTCAGGGTCCTAAGGGTGTTAAGGCTTCTGTTGTTAAAAATCCGGTTCCTCCAGATAAAGAGGCCAGGGCTTTGGATAGATGGGGAAAGAAAGTCTATACTTCTTCCACCCTAGCTATGAGGGCTTTGAATTGCCAGTTTCACATGTTGAAATACCAAAACTATCTACTTTCTCAATTGAAGTCTACGGTAGATGCTCTGGGAAGGTATTGAGTGTAAAGAGTTACAAGATTTAGTACATGTTTCTGAACAGGTGGGTAAGCATTCTTTGCAATGTGGTTTTGATGCTGTACAGGCCTCATCTAGGGTGGCTGCCACTGGGTCAGTTCTTCGCAGGCACGCCTGGCTGAGGGATCAGAATTTGTCTGACCATGTTAAGACAAGGATTTTAGATGCTCCTTTACAATCTGATGTGTTGTTTGGTTCACCTGTTGAGGCAGTCTTAAAGAAAATGGAAGACAAGGCTAAGTCTATGCAGACTGTTAAAGATTTTTTGCAGGTTCAGCCTCCGAAGTTTAGTAGAAATTGGCCTGCCAAGGGGTGGACGTATCCTTCTTATGATTCCCAGTCTAGAGGTAGATCTAGACGTGGTAGGGGCAGAGCTCAGGGCTCTTTCAGGCCTAGAACAGGGAGTTCACCTGCACAGTCTTCGGTGAGGGCAGGGGTCAGTCCTTTCGTAAACAGACCCAATGACCTACCTTTTCAGCTGCCAGAGCCTTCTGCCTGGCAGCACCTTTGGGAGGAAGATTGGCACTTTTCAAGGAAAATTGGAGTTTAATTACCCAGGACAGATGGGTATTGGGTATCATTCACCAAGGTTACAGGTTTTATTTCCATACCTTGCCTCCTTTCAAAGGCATGCCAGACGTTCCTCCTCAGCAAAGAATAGAGGCTCACAAACAAATTTCTCTGTTACTTCAAATAGGGGCCATACAGCCGGTGCCTATGCCAGAAGTGGGCCTAGGATTTTATTCTCGCCTGTTCCTAGTACCAAAGAAGGGGAACACGTGGAGACCAATTTTGGATTTATCTATCCTCAACACTTATCTGGACATTCCCAAGTTCAAAATGTTGACGCTACAACAGCTTTTACCTCTGCTGGGCAAAGATCATTGGATGGTAACTTTGGATCTCAAGGAAGCTTACCTTCATGTTCCTATCAGACTGAGTTGCAGAAAGTATCTGCTGGCTGGGACTTCTCATTATCAGTTCTCTGCATTGCCCTTTGGCTTATCTACTGCCCAGAGTGTTCACGAAAGTTCTGGCTCCAGTGATAGCTTTCTTCAGGCTAAAAGGAATACAGATCTATCCTTATTTGGACGATTGCCTGATTCTGGCTCAAGGAAGGGACGAGATTCTTCATCATTTGGAATATGTGATAGCAGTGCTAAGATGCCTGGGGTATTCTGTGAAGTAAAGTCCAGTCTAGTACCCTCTCAGGACATGTGCTTTCTGGGTGTAAGACTGAATACAGCATCCCAGATGGCCTATTTGACCCCGGACAAACAAAAGAATCTTTCCCTTTACTTTCATCAATTGTCTCATCAGTCCAGGCTGACTGCAAGGACAGTCCTTCAAGCCTTGGGGTTCATGGCATCTTGTATTCTGGTGCTTCCCAATGCCAAACTGCATATGAGGAAGCTACAATGGTATCTCAAAAACGTATGGACACAGCACTGCCAGGATCTGGACACTGTCATTCAAATAATACCTTGCATTCAAAAGGAATTTTTGTGGTGGGCTCAGGAATGTCACCTAAACAAGGGACTTTCTGTGACCCGGCCAGAGGCGAGTCAGATTCTAACGACAGATGCCTCAGACAAAGCTTGGGGAGCTCATCTAAATGGAAAGTGGATACAAGACAAGTGGCCTGCCAGACTTCAACATCTACATATCAACTTGAAGGAGATGTTAGCAGTCCAGTTTGCATTAATTGCTTTCAAGGATTTACTTCTTCCAGGGCAGGTGTTGATTCTAACAGACAACACAACTGTCATGTGGTACATCAACAAGCAAGGGGGAACACATTCTTATCCTCTATGCAGGCAAGCAATGATTTTGTGGGAGACTGTTCTCAGTTTACAGCTTCATCTTCAGGCAAGGTTTCTGCCGGGAGCACAGAACTCCTTAGCAGATGTGTTGAGCAGAAGAATTATGGATCCCCACGAGTGGAAATTGGATCCTCATGTATTTCAGAAATTGACAGTGTCATGGGGAACTCCAGACATAGATCTGTTCGCTTCTCCACTAAACCACCAGCTGCCAAAGTTTTGCAAAGGTTTCATCCCACAGCCTGGAAAGTGGATGCTCTTTCTTTCAATTGGAGCAATCTTCATGTGTATGCCTTTCCACCTCTGCCTCTCCTCCCAAAGGTACTTCTAAAGGTCAGACAGGACAAGCCAAGGATGATTTTAATAGCTCCAGATTGGCCTCGACAGCACTGGTACCCATTACTGAGAAGTCTGGTACGGGAGCCTCCATGGCCTTTGCCTTCGATTCCACACCTGTTGTCTCAGGAGGACAGTCATTTACTCAATGTCAAGCTTCACTCTTTTCACCTAACAGCCTGGCATATTCTGTTTTGAACCATAGAAGGTCTCAACTTCCACAGCAAGTTTTGAATGTTATTTTGGAAGCTAGAAGGCCTAGTACTAGGAAAGTGTACGCAGATAAATGGAAGAGATTTTTATGTTGGAGTGCAGCTAAGGATTTTGATGTTTCTGAGCTTAATTTAAGTATGGCTCTTCAATATCTTACTGAGTTACTGGACAAAGGTTTGTCCTTCTCTTCTATTAAGGTTCATGCTGCAGCAATTTCGGCTCACTATGATTGTGACCCACCATTGTTTTCGCATCCTTTGTTCAAGCAATTTCTTAGAGGGGCAAAGAATATAAGACCCCCACGTAGAGCTCCTACTCCTGCTTGGGATCTCAATTTTGTGTTGGAGAAACTCACTCTACAACCTTTTGAGCCTGCAGCTACTACCGAGTTGAAATATTTATCATGGAAGACTGCTTTTTGTTGGCCATTACCTCTGCAAGAAGGGTTTCTGAATTGCAGGCCCTTATGGCGTTGAGCCTTTCTTAATTTTCCATAAGGATAGGGTATCTTTAAGTACTAATCCTTCCTTTATGCCTAAAGTGGTTTCTAGTGTGGCTTTAAACCAAACTATTCATTTGCCTACTTTTTATGCAAATCCCCAAAATAAAGGGGAAAAGATTTTGCACACTTTAGATGTACACAGGCAGCTGCGATATTATTTGAGCAGAACGAAAGGGTTCAGGCAGTCTCAGCAGTTATTTGTTTCTTTTGCTTTGAGTTCTCAGGGCAAGCCTGTGTCAAAACAAACTATTTCTAAGTGGATTGGGTTTTGCATTGCTTTCTGTTATTCCCATCATGGCAAGGAGATTCCAGCTGGGATTAGGCCTCATTCCACTAGGGCTACTGCCACTTGACAGCTTTTAAGGGGTGGCAACTAAAGATATTTTGGAGGCAGCTACTTGGAGTTCAGTGCATACTTTCTCTAAGCATTATCACCTTCCACTTTACTCTAAATCTAGGGCTGGTTTTGCCACTGCTATTTTACAGGGCATTTTGGCAGCTCCTGCTTCTTTATAGTCTTGCCATCCTCCCTTACCTCTGCTTTGGGATTCTACCCAAGTGTAAGGACTGCAGCAATGTGAGATGAAGAACATAGTACAGTTTTGTACCTACCATAAATGTAGATGTTCAAGATCCACATTGCTGCAGTCCAATCCTCCTTCCCTCTGTAGTTAGAGGCGGTTGTGTGGGTTGGGTTGTATATATTGTGTATATTGTATATATGGTACATATTATTAGTGCAAGGTTGGTGGGTTGGTTGTTTGCTGTTTTTTTGGTTTTGACCTTTCTTTTAGGGTCTTCTGACATCTGGGGCAAGAAAAGACTGAGGATATGACGTCGGTCATGCGCATTTGTACCCTGACGTCCTGATGTCAGTCTAATGCGCCTTGACCGACGTCAGCCTTATACTTTGATATTCGGGCCGACCGAGGACAGCGGACTACCCAAGTGTAAGGACTGCAGCAATGTGGATCTTCGAACATCTACATTTATGGTAGGTACAAAACTGTACTTTTTGTCATGTTCCGCACATGTAATTAACACTTTGCAACCCCACATTTATTTGTCAATTTCGAGTTGCTGGTTTTATTCCTGTTTATCTCCATCTCCCATATCTTGTCTCTGCTTCATTTACAATCTTCTCCTTGTTCTTGTCAACTCTTCTGCCTTTTTTGCGCTCTCTCTCAAGCATTTTCCTTTGAAACATTGGAAAAGGTTTTACTGGCATAGTCTCTCTCTGGTCTTTCATACCAGAAGAACAAGAAACAGAATCTCCTTCTGTTTCACAACACACTTTTTGCTGGACAAATGTTTGTATTTCCTCCTTGCCATGTTCTGCATCAAAAAATGATATTGTCCCTCCAAGAGAGAATATACTGAAGATAGATGGATATAGCAGTTTGAATCTCACGCCTGCTTCTCGACATTACCTGATAACTGGAATACATTTACTCCTATTCTGCCTGGCAGACAATGAGTAGTCATTCTCCACACACTGCTCTCTCACACTTTTGGTACTTTGTCCTTCTGCCAGAGTTTTGTCAGAATCGACTCCTTCTGCTGGTAGGATTGCATCCTTACTATTAAAGGTCTAGATTGCTTTCTCATAGCCAGGTTTGAAGCATACAAATGATGTGCCCTTTCAGTTAACAACTGCTGTGGAATACCAGTCCAGTTGCTTATTTGTGCTTTCATAAAATTTAATACAGTTTTTTCCTTCCAGCTTCACTGGTACAGCAGAAAATCTCAGGTTTTCCCTATGTGCTCTGTCCTTTAATTTTGTTAGTTTTTGAAACATCTCTTCTTGAGCAGTCTCCTATTCCGCCAGCCTTTTCTTAATTTCACCCTCTGATTTTTTTTCAGTTTTATTACCTCATCTGAATATCTGTTTAAAGCTTCTTCCATTTTTCCAGCCTTTTGTTATTTGAGTTGATATACTCCATCAGTGTTTCATTTTTAGTCAACTGTGAGTACATTTGACTTATCTTCTCCATTGCTGGAAATCATGTCTTGCACCAAAGCTGGAGTGTGCACTGTTTTTTCTTGAACAGTTCCAGAATTCTTCTCAGTCAGTGCTTTTTCCTCACCTTTTGTGATTGATTTTCTTTTAGGTTCTCTGAATTTCTTTTTGCTGGCATCCATACAGTTCACTTACTAGCCAGTCACTTAAATTTACCCCGAAAATACAAGTTTACTGGCTGGCTGGCTCTTCAAAGTTTCTGTTTTCACACTGAAATTTAAGCTGTTACATAATGTGCATCCATCTTGGAAGTCTTGGGATTTGAACTTCTTGACGGAAAAACAGATTTGTCACTCATTTAGTCAGTAGCATAACTGAACCTTAGCTTTGTCTTCAGAAACTCTTGTGGCAGTGACCTCTGTTTTGAGAATTTCGGGTCTACAAGCTGTGGCATGAAATTCTCACTGAACACTTGCAGAAAATTAACCCTCAGAACAAATCTGTGTTTTATGATCACGTGTATTTTATTTTCTTTAAGCCAGTGTTTACAACTGTTAATATTTCGTAAGCGAAAATAAGGAAGACTAATTCATGCACCTACTGGTAATGTGCAGAATCCATATTTTAAGTGAAACGGCAAAGCTGTTTGTGCAGGGCAGACAAGTCCTTCCTTTTACAAAACGGATCCTGTCAAAATGATTTGTGCACTGCATAGCCCCATGGCCCTAACTGCACCCCAGTTAACCCATGTTTGACTAGCTGCATGAGAGCTTTGTGGTACCATGCGGGGTCGTGTGAGTGAGAGATCATTGCTAGCATGCTCATTCTTGAGGAAAGGAGGTAACTGTGATCACTGCTTTGAAGAAAGATGCAGGAAAGTCGGTGCATCACTTGCAGGAAGGAGCCCAGTGTAACCCACACTGCACAGCGGTGAGCTTCTCAGGAAATTGCCATGCGAGGTAGCATGAGTACACTTCCAAACAGCAGGTATTGTGAAGCATTCAGACTGCTGAGGGGAAGGGAATAGGACAGCAGACAGACCCACACTCTTAACCCCTGTGTCTCACCTGCACAGCAGAATGAATGGACTGGAGAAACAAATGGGTTAGTTGGGTGGGGGATTAGGCCAATACTGCTGGTTAAAAGACTTGTGCATTACATTGCCTCTTATAGTACGTGCTTTCTGGCACAGTCACAGTATATTATGTTGTAAAGCTGCCATTTTGACTGGATATTTGTAAATGTTTTTGCTCATAGGTTCATAGGTAGGTACTAGGCTATACAAGCCCAGCCAAAAAGGTACCCTGGCTTTTGCCACCCAAGAAAATAATTTTCCTGTGCCACTGTCAAGCAGAGCCACAGAGGTGATCCCCGGGGTGAATTTCCTATTTCCCATCCAATCTTCAAAATTTTTCTTGAAGAGTGCTAATGAAGAGCTTTGTTTGATATAGGCAGTTTATTCCAGAGTATGGGAAGTCTCTGGGACAGGAATCTATCCCTCCGGCATGTTCTGTTTATTGTGGTGACAAGGTTTAGGTCCCTAGAGCGTGTAGCTCGGAGGGATTGGGATTTCTTTAAGTGGAGCATGTCCAACAGCTCTGGGTTTGACATAGTTTTGTATGTTAGGCAGAGATCACCTCTGAGAAGGCGATATGCGACGGAGTAAAGCTGGAGTTTTTTGAGACGGTCTGCATAGGGCATCTGTTTGAGGCCGGTAATCCTCTTTATGAGGCATTTCTGCTGCCTTTCCAGTTGTTGTAGATGTCTTGTGAGGTACATACCAAAAGGGGCGTTGTACTCTATAATGGGTCTAATGAGTGATGAGTAGAGGGGAACAATAACCTCTTTTTTTTTCTGGATGAGAAACCTTTTGTGATGAGGTGTGCCATGTAGAAGGTTTTCCTGATTACTGTGGCGATGTGATTATCAAAGGAGAGATTACTGTCCACCTGTGTCCCAAGGTCCCTTATCACACTTTTGGTGTTAAATATACTACCGCCTATGTTGTAGATCATGGGTACAGAGTTTTTACCAAAGGGGATGACACTGCACTTTTTGGCATTGAGTTTGAGGCCATGGCTTTGACAACCAAGCATCTGTATCAGTGAGGCCCTTTTGTAGGAAGTCCACATAATTAGGAGTTTCAATTATGGCTCCTAGTTTGCAGTCATCTGTGAACTTCGTTAGCCAAAGACCTTCTGTGTTACCCTGTACTTCAGAGAAGTAGATACCAAACAGGAGAGGACCCAGGACTGAACCCTGTGGTACTCCACTTGTCACTGGTCTGAAGTCGGATTTGGAGTCTGCTACTTTCACAATGTGGGTTCTGTCAGTGAGCCAGTTGGCAACCCATCTTGTGACATAGGGATTTATACCTAGTTTAGTGAGTTTATCTATAATTCCAGAGTGGGGGATGGTGTTGAAAGCCTTGGCAAGATCTAGATAGACTGTGTGAACCACTTTACCCTTACCTACGGCTTTGGTGACTGCTTCAAAGAAGTCTATCAGGTTTAGGAGACATGAACTGCCTTTTACAAACCCGAATTGGGTGGGATCCAGAGTTTGGAGATTTCCAATGTCTTTGTTTATAAGTTCCATGATGATACGTTCCATGGCCTTGCAGACCAGGCTCGTTAGGCTAATGGGGCGGTAGTTCCCGGGGTCCGTGGTGGCTCCCCCCTTGTGGAGTGGGATAACCGTTGCTGTGCGCCATTCAGCAGGCACAAAGCCTGAGGTGAAGCTATGATTGAGCATGGTACTTAGGTGGGGTGCCAGTCCGTTCTGTAGTTCGTGTAGAACGCAGCCTGGGATGTTGTCTGGTCCCATGGATCCTGTGTTTTTGGCTTTGGAGAGTGAGTTTTTTACCTGTGCAGCTGTGATTACAGGAACTTTGCATTCTTCCGGTATAGAGATGGGCTCTTTAGGGGGTGAGAAGGAGGTGAAGTTAGCACTGAACCTATCTGCCAGGATGTTGGCAATATCAGTTGGGTCTGCATATTTATTGCCATTGTGCTGTAACTCAGAGCAGATCTGAGTGTTGCCATTGACATAGCTATAGAATGCTCTGTGATTGTCTTTAGAATCAGTGGCAATTTTGTTTTTGTAACTAGCTTTGGAGGATTTTATCAGGGATCGCAGCTTCTTACTGAGGCTGACCAGGGAGCTCCTCCACTCATGGGATTTTACTCCCTTTTGCAAGAGTTTCTTCCTTCTGTTGTACAGTTTGTTTATGGCAGGGGACCACCAGATTGGCTTCCTTTTTTTGGAGGATAGCATCTTGGTTCTGTTTGGGATAGCACGATCCATGCACTCATGTAAGTGCTTATAAAGTGCAATTGTGTAGGATTCACTAGTCGTAACTGTATTGCCCATCTGCATGGGTGTCATGAAGTTCACCACTTCTGTCTTAAGAAGCATGAAGTTGGCTTTGGAGAAATTTTTTTACCATGGTTTCCTTAATGGGGGGTGGGGGAAGATGTGGATATCTAGGGTAATTAGCTTATGGTCGGATCGGACCAGTGAGGCGTTGACTTCAGGTGTGGAACACCGGTCACTCATATTTGTAATTACTAGATCTAGGATATTGTTGCTCCTGGTGGGGGAGTGGATAAGTTGATCCAGGGCATTGGAGTTTATGAATTCCAGAAAGCGTTGAGCAAAGGAGTTGGTACATGAGTAGTTTTCCCAGTTAATGGTGGGGTAGTTGAAATCGCCCATTATTAGGGTGTTTGGTTGAACCCTAATATTTTCCAGTACATCAAGAAAAGAGGAGTGGGAATCCTGGGGCATGGTGGGTGATCTGTAGTGAGCTACAATTTGGATTGCAGTTTTGCCCAGAGTTAGTCGCACTTGGATAACCTCGGCTGCATTATGCTGAGCAACTAGCCTCGAGGTGTGGGTATCCTTAACGAATATGGACACACCTCCACCTTTGGTGTTCCGGTCCAGGTTACATGACCAAAAAGTGTGGTATGAGTTATAGCCTGGTAGTGCAGGGGTGCTCTCTGGAGCCTTGAACCAGGTCTCAGTCACTGCACAGATGTCTGTGTTCTCCATTTTAAGGAGTGCCTCGAGTGAGTGCATTTTAAGATTTAGACTTCTAGCATTGAATAGCATCACCCTCAGTTTTTGCTTGCCTGTTCCTGTTACGGTGGTGAATTTGTCATTTGAACCTTGCCTAAAAAAGGCACTATAGGGGCGGCAAGAACCTTAGCCAGTATCCGAAATCCCAGGGGTAACAGGTGCAGGCCATCTCTGGCAAAGCATCGTGGTCTGTCGTCCATGTCATCCCAGGCAGACAGATACTGGATCCCTTTAGATGGCACCAGAAGCTTAGCCAATTGTTGAAGTCAATCATTTTGTCCTTGTACTGCGGCATCATTCTGGGTGATGGCAGAATGCTACTCAGGGCTAGGGTCATGCCTGCCTGGGCTACAAGATTGGAGAGCTCTTCCATGTCTCTTTTCATGTAGTCCAGGGAGGTACGTCTCAGGTTGTTCACACCAACATGGACAATGACAGAGTCCTATTTGCACTTATTGTGGAGTGACCGGAGGGCGTGGGTTATGTGGCGGATCCTGGCACCCGACAGGCAGCTGACAGTAACCTTCTCCTTGTTTAGCCTGGTGAGTGGGACATCAGTGTGCCTGACTATAGATTCACCTATGACTAGTGTGTTGGGTATGTTGTTTTGCCTTATTGGCTGTGGTTGAGTGGCACACTGAGTCTGCGGGCTATGTGTCATTTGGGTTGTGTTGGGGGGGGTTGCTTGCATTTCTGCTTTGCAGGTCTCTGTTGCTTGAGCAGATTATTATTGAGAGCCTCCGCGAATGTTTTTGTTTGTGTGTGGATTTTGGTGGTGTAGATTTAGTGAGACTATGTGATGAGTGTGGTGTGGTGCAAGTGTTTACCTTCTCCTCTTGACTGTCAAGTACAGTCTTGATTGGAGAGAGCTTTACCTCCAGTTTGGCTAGATAAGTGCATCTCTCACAGGTTGTAGTGTTGGGTGGTAGGAGGAGAGGGTTGTCTGTGTACATGAGGCAATTTCTACATTGCCCCAAGATGCCCAGATTCATCAGATAGACAGGAGAGAACACTGGGAGCTGACCCTTGGACATGCCTGAATAAAACAACTATTTTCCTCTAGATAAGTGAGGAAATTGAGTACAAGAGCTGTTTTTTCTCTAAGCAAGTGAGGAAAGTAAGTACCAAAACTGTTTTCCTTTAGGTAATGAGGAAGGTTGAATGCTGTAGTAATTAGTAGGTTATTTAGTGCTTACAAGTTCTGAACAAGTGCTGATCATGAATAAGCAAATTCAAGTGCTAAAAGTAAGAATCTGTATCTGGACTAAACTAGTTACAGGAAAGGGGGAAACAAGTGCTCAAGACTTGTCAAGCTGTAAACTTGTCTTATGTTCACAGAGCTGTGCAAGTTAGTGGCCTAATAAGGAAACAAGACTGTTTTTGTTGCATCAGTTTTGTAAGGCATCTTCATCGTAATTTGTTCACTGTGCTGGATACATTAAGCAGATTTTAGCATTTCAGACTGTGCCTTCTCATTGCACTTCTGCAGAAGTCCTCCCTGAAGAAAGATGCACTCGTGTGAGGGATGCTAACCACAAATTAAGGTTATGGGCATAACTGTGAGGATAGCCTTGTAAGAAAAAACATTGTCTGTTACTACTAGGATTGGTGTTACAGGCTTTAGGAGTGATAGTTCGGTAAACTTTCCCTGGCTGCCAGAAATCCACCCTTTCCCATCATGCAGCATTCATGTTACTTTCTCACGTTCTTGTTATAGCACTTAGCTGAGGGAAGAGCAGACAGGAGACTTCAGACCAGCCGCATCAGTGGTTGGGACTGAAAGGAGGTTACATTACAAAAGATGAACCACCTTCTTACAGATGTCATAATTGTAATTACATGACTTTCATATCAGATAAGATGAAGTCCGCCTTCTATAATTGACATGCCAGAATCTTTAGCTAATCCTCCTGTGTGACCACCATCACTGGAGCATGCCACACACTATACGGGCCCAAATAAAAAGACCAGGATATGGAAATCACATACAGCTTGTAATGCCTTTCAGAAAGTGTTGATGGGAGAAACAGGTTTCAGCTGCATAGATTACAGAAAAAGACAGTAGAATTAGCCATAGTTCTGGTAGAGTGAGCCCTTGAAGTAAACATGCATGGGTTTTCTATGTTTAATATGGCACAGTCCAATGTAGTTAACTAAGTATGTGGAAAGGGTGGCCATAGAAACCTTGTTCACGTTGGACGTGGCAGGTGAGATGAGTAATTAGTCATCCTTGCAAAGAGACGTGGTTCTATCTACATACAGTGTAACACATGTTCATCCTTGCAGTGCCAAAGCTATTCACCTTTTTCCTTTATTCTACAAACCATTTGTGAAGCACTAAATCTGGAGGATAGTCAGCCTTCAGTTCCAAAATTATTTTGATAAAAGTCATGGCCACTAAAAATAGGGTCTGTAGCATAGGTATTTTAGCTCTGCAAAGGTAAACTAGAACAGAAGAATTTAGGTTAGCTTTTCTATTTGTTTTATTTTATTTTACATTTGTTAACCAGGGAAGTCCAACTGGACACATTAAATGTTTAGGAGGTGACAGTTTGGTGGTGATAAGAACTGAGCTGTGACACTTGGCTGAATTGTTCATGGCATATTTGAAATGCTTGGAAGTGTTTGGAGTGAAGGAAACCCAGTTTTTGCATGATTAACAAATGGCCATAAATTAAAAAAATTGATATTTAGGAAAAGGCAGCAGAGACAGCAGAGCAGGTTGTGTGGCTGAAGCATAAGTTGATTGGAATTGAGGAAATCCAGGAGACTGATTTTGTGATTGCATGGAGTCTTGGAAAATGAGAAAAGGCCTGAATTGATGGACTGTTTGTCTGGGTAGATTTCAGCCTCCTTGCTAACTCTTGGAGCATTTAACTGCCTGCTGCCAGTTAGTCTGAGATGTTGCTTCTTCCTCACATCTCCTGTTGCAGTTGCGTACCTCATCATCACTACATTCAGAACTGACTCCTGTACATTCTATTGAAAGAAGGTTGTGAAGGGTGGAATCTAGCACCAGTAGCAGTAAGTGTCTTGCCATGTTTCTTCATATTATCTAGGGGCTACTCTGTCTCTTTACACGACAGGAGCATACCAAAAAAGGGATGTCAGAAAGGGTCACATTATAATCCTGAGTAAAATCTGTTAGGCACAGCAGAAGTGCCATAGCAAGGCAGTGCTGTATCCTGCTGCCTGAGCAGCTCTCTGTCATATTGTACTGAAAATGGACCATGAGATTACTCCTATTAATTGAGATCTTAGTCTTTAATTTCTCTTTCAGTGGCCTGTTTGGAAACCTCGCCAGTACCCATTGTATTTCATTGTCTAAATCCCTCTGGAATTACACCATATGTTTGTGGTTAGTTCAGTACCTGCATAGACAAAATGACAGATGTGACCACATACTTCCTAAACAATTCTGTTGCATGGTACTCCCTACCCAGAGGATGGACAGTTAGACTAGTTGACACTAGAGCATTTCTCAGGGCTGCTGCATGCACAGCAATATTTGGTTTGGGGGTGTCATTGCTCAGATCAGATACCCCCTACACTGCTAAAAAATGCACTCTTCTTTCCTGGATACTGGGACTACAGTGCTTGGACTGTCTCAAGCACCATTGGTTTCAATCTTGGGAGGGACCACCCAGGAAAAATGTGGGGTAAATTGCCACGTTATGCAGTCCTGTTTGAAGAAAATTTTATAGAGTCTACTGGCTACCCCCAACTTTGTAGCATCAGCTGTGAATACTCCCTAAACCTTGGGTTTTTGTGTGAAGAAGGAGATTTGATCCCCCTCTTCCTTGCCCAGATCATCTTATAGCGAGTCTAAGGGAGACATGAAATGTTTTGTTTTGGCAAAGCCCTTCCATAAGATGTGTACAAGGGGTTCAAAGTAGGAGGACAAAAGGACCTTTTTTAGCAGTAGGTTAAGAAGAGGACTACTTGTTGAGTAAATACTGTTCTGGAGTTGAATGTCCCATAATTTAGGAGTAGTAGACATGCAGCCAGTGACATCAAGAGCATTGGCATTAGAAAAGAGAATATTGAGGAGATCAGATGCTGTGAAGACTGCAAACTGCTTCATATTCCCCAGCATCAGTACAGGTAAACCAATTTGAAAGGAACAGACATTGAAAAGGTTGATATATGAAAAATAGGAACTTGAACATTTACTGGCTCTAGATAAAGTGTTGCCAGAGCTATGTTGAGAGAAACCTGGTATCAGTGTTAGGACATGGACATTAGAATTCTAATTGCAGATGCTGGCTAAAAAAAATATAGGCTCCAGTAACTGGAAACGTAACACCAGGTGAAAAAGATCTTTAACACCCTGGATCAGAGGAGGAGGAATCACCAGAATGGCGGCCATGCATTTTTAAGGATGGCTTTAGCCAATATGTCATAATCGATAACAGTCAGAACTGCAGAGTGCAGAAACTTTGGTGTGACTGGCCTGGAATCTCCTGCTTGAATGTAAACATTTGAGACCATCAAAATAGTGGTCTCACCAACCATTTTAACATGAATTTTAACCCTTTTCAAAGAATCAGAGACCCAGACACTTTTTAATAACCGATTTTGGCACAGAAGAATCTTTTGTAGGTGTGGTAGCAGGTTGAGAAAGAGAAGAAACCTTTTTAGTAAAAACAAACGTGGTATGACAAGGTCTGTCCTTGTCAACTGGTAAGACTGCAGCTATAGGATATCTGTTAGCTCATTAAAACATTTCTCAAGTGACTAGCCCTTCTGTTTATACTATAGTGCTCTGTGAACTAATTTTCTCTTCAGGTCTTTTTTTGAAACTGGAGAAGTTGACGTCTATGGCCGCTTCAAATTTATAGTCAAGATATATTTTTAATATTGTATGTATTCGTATTTCAGTTCAACTGAACAGATAAAAGCAGTCAAAGCAGTCTATGTTTTTTCACCAAACCACAATGCAGCAAGTAATAACACCAGACTACCAAGCCAGCAAAGGAATGCCACGAATCTTGTTTTAGAAAACTACCGCCCCATCAGTCTGACGAGCCTGATCTGCAAGCCATGGAACGTATTATTATGGAACTTGTAAACAAAGCCATTGGCAACCTTAAAACACTGGACCCCACCCAGTTTGGGTGCGTGAAGGGCCGATCTTGTCTCCTGAACCGTATTGACTTCTTCGAATCAGTCTCCAGAGCCGTGGACGAGGGTAAGGCAGTCCACACAGCCTATCTGGACCTCGCCAAGGCCTTTGACACCATCCCCCACTCTGGAATCATAGATAAACTTACTAAGCTGCGAATTAATCCCTATGTCACTTGATGGGTTGCCAACTGGCTTTCTGATAGAAACCACACTGTAAAAGTAGCTGACTTCAAATCCAGCTCCAGACAAGTGACAAATGGAGTACCTCAGGGTTCAGTCCTTGGACCTCTCTTGTTTGGCATCTACTTCTCTGAAGTACAGGCCAACACTAAGGGACTCTGGCTAAAAAAGTTTGCAGATGACTGCAAACTGGGAGCCATTATTGAATCCCCAAATGATGTGGATACTCTACAAAAGGGTCTTACAGAAACAGGTGCTTGGTGCCAGAGCCATAAGCTCAAGCTCAGTGCCAAAAAATGTATAGTTATCCCCTTTGGGAAAAAACATGTACCTGTGAATTATCACATAGGTGGCAGTACACTAAACACCAAAAGTGTGATAAGAGACTTGGGGACACAGGTGGACACTGGTCTCACCTTCAATAACCACATTGCCACAACAGTCAGGAAATCCTATGTGGCACACCTCATCACGAAGGGTTTTTCATCCAGAAAAAAGGTAGTCATTGTCCCACTGTACTCATCCCTCATTAGACCCATTATAGAATACAACGCCCCATTTGGTATGTACCTCTCAAGACATCTGCAATAACTGGAAAGGCCACAAAAATACCTCACTAAAAGAATCACAGGCCTAAAGCAGATGCCCTATGCTGACCACCTTAAAAAACTCCAGCTATACTCTGTCGCATATCATCTACTCCAAGGTGATCTCTGCTTAACATACAAGGCCATGTCAAACCCAGAGCTGTTGGACATACTACACTTAAAGAAATCCCAATCCCTCAGAGCCACACGATCCTGGGATCTAAATCTTGTCATCACAATAAACAAAACATGCTGGAGGGATAGGTTCCTGGCCCAGAGACTCCCCAGACTCTGGAATAGACTGCCCATACATGTCAAGCAGAGCGCCTCTTTGGCCCTCTTCAAAAGGAACCTTGATGATTGGATGGGAAAGGAAATTCACCCCGGAAATTCACCCCGGAGATCACGTCAGTCGCCCTGCTAGACAGAGGTCCAGGGAAGTAAATAGTGTGGGAAGAAATAGCCAGGGAATTGTTATGGCTAGGCTTGTATAGGCCATAGGGCTGATACCCTAGTACCAACCTATAAAACTTGCTCTCTAGCGCCTCTGCTTAAACCAGCCTTCATGGAGTTACAAAACCGTCATCACATAACAATCATACATGTACGATTGTTATGTGATGACTGTTTTGTAACTCCATGAAGGCTGGTTTAAGCCGATGCGCTAGAGAGCGAGTTTTATTAAATTTCTAAAACAAGATTCGTGGTGTTATTTTGCTGGCTTGGCAGTCTATATTTTTTGCCTGTTTTTTGTCATTTTTTTTTAAACTGCGCCCTTCCCTGTGTCTTTTTTTTTTTTTTTTTTTTTTTTTTGCCACACCTTATCACTTTTTGGTATTGCTTTTTATTTCTTGATATCCAGGCACCATTTTATCATAACGTCTGCTTATTTATTAAAAAAAAAATGCCAAAGTAATTTTTGTTGTATGGTGTTTAGTCTATTCTGACAGTTATGATTAAGTGTACTTGTTGGCCTTTTAAGCTAGTTACTGTGCCTATTGAAAGTGTTTTTGTATGTGTTCTTTGATCAGATCACTGTTGCAGTAGTCTTGGCTACTGGTACTTGGCCAAAGGTATCCCCATTAATCCAGCCCAACTTAGATTGCAGATGTAGGCATAATAGCCATCCTTCCCAGGATATCAAGATGATCTTTGTATAAAACCAGCATCCATTTATACCATGCTAGAGCTTTTCTGCCATGGTGTTGTGTGCAGATTCAGATTTTAGCATCAAGAAAATTGACCATCTTCCCAGCTTGGTTCAGCTTTTTTTCTGGAGACCAAACATAACCCCATTGGGGGACATTCTTGTGAATTTAGTCAACTGTTGCTTCTGTTTCTTGTATTTGTGTAGTGGAATATCGACCTTGTATGTGGAGTGAGCTATGTCTGTGGTAAGTAGATTCCTCAAAGAGATTACCACAGCTGCTGCTTCTTTTGTCTAGATCCAGAAAATGATGTCCGGAAGTGTTTTGTCTATCAGAAATGTATGAGGCAGAGAGAGATTTCTGTACTAACTACTGTTTCCATGATTTCTTATGCGAGTTTCCACACACAGGTTCAGTGGCAGACTCTCAAATTCTAGTATTCTCATTTATGGGTCCCATGTCTTGTCAGGTAAAAAAATTTCTCATACTTGCGAGATTCATTTTACAGAGGTGAGTTCATACTCTGTGCGTGTTCCAAGATCTAGGTCAGTCGACACATTAGTATTCTCAAGATGAGGACAGTCCTTCTCAGTCTACAAGCCTTTGAAGACCCTGCTCTGAGTGCACTTGCCATCCACTCTGGCAACATGGTAGTGGTTTGGTACATAAACATGGATCAAACTCACTCTTACTTCTTGGCACATGGGTTGTCAACAGATCACTGTTTTGATATTCATCCATATTACTGGGGAAACCAGCTCTTTAGGAGACAAGCTCAGTTGCTTCTTATTTATGTCTCAGACGTGCTCCCTCAGAATTACTGTAGATAAAAGGCCTTCCATTACTGGAGAAGGCCTTAATGCGGCTTCTCTGAATTCCTAACCACTGTCAAATGTAGCAACAACGTCTTCCTCATCCCTCTTTGTGGATTACATAGTCGGGATGCTGTCAGCCAGAAGTGGTCTTCAGGACTCTGTACCCTCCTTCTCTATTTTCTCTGAAGTCCATTTAGAAAACTAAGAAAGACTGAATCTACAGTTACTATCATAGCGCCATTCTGGCATCAGTAAGTGTGCCCCTGCCCAGCTCTGGGTTTATCTTCTGGAGAAGTCTGCAGAACTCTGTTGGCTCACTTGTCCAGCAACGCTCTGTTGACTGCCTTGCATTAACTACATGATTACTTCAATTCCAGTAATGGCCAGGGATTCTTCATACCCTCTTAAGGTGGCCCAAATACTTCTTCCAAGAATCCTCATACTAAAAAAAACATACAAAAGTAAACTGAGGTTTTTTTTTCCATTATTTGGGCATCTTGCAGTGGATTGGACCCCTTTGCAGGTCCTTAGTCTGTAGTTTTAGCTACCTTTTCCAGATTTTTATCATAGGTCTAAACTATTCTTACAGATTGTGTACCTGCCATTTCTACCATCTAACAGAATACATAAAAAAAAAAAAACTTCTCAAAAAGGCTTTTAACTAAGATCCTTCCACCTTTTAAGGATCCCTTCCATAGATTTCTTTCATATTGTAAAAGTTAACCCTTCCCCCTTTTGACCTTGATGCTTTTGCGCTTGAAGTGTAATTAAAGTACTTGTCTTAGATGCTTTTTAGAGTAGCCATTACTTTTGCCTGAAGGTATTGCCAAAATACTGGCCTCATGTGCAAGACCTCCCTCCATGGCTAGTCTTCGTAAGAGCAGTGTCATTGCGAGTCAGTTCTTCATGCCAAACATTGCCAGAGACAAACTTCAGTCAGTAAATCTGCCCATATTGTAACAAATATACCCTGTATGGATGTCCACAGCCCAGAATTTTTTTGTGGACATAACCAAAACAGTAAGAAAAAATATCAACTATTTGTCATTTTCTAATTAACAAAAAAAAAAAAAAAAGATAATATCCAAGGTTAAAAAAAAAATACTTTGGCTAGGTGGCTTGTTGACTGTAAGAAGTACTGTTATGAGAAATAAAACATTGCCCTCTGTGCCTACGGCACACTCAGCTAGAGCAGTGGCTGTCTGTTGGGTATGTTTTAGTGAGATGTCATCAGATAATATTTGCACAACTGCCACATGGTCTTCACGGGTCTTCAATCAGTATTTTCACAAGATAGTACAATATGAATGTGATTTCTGAGTCAAGGCCTTTTTTGTTTTGTTAAGTATCACATGGCTCAGGGGAGTAAATACTGATGTGTGTTCAAGGTAAAAAGGCAGCAATCAAAAATGGCAGCCTGGCTCATTTTTCTTCTAAACTATAAACAAAGCATATTAAAACAGACAGACAAAAAAAAGCACTGAAGAGCGTATTATGAATGATGCATTAAGAGAAGAGGGGGTTCCAAGCAGCCTGGGAAAGTCTGATCTGCCAACCATGCATGATATCTATAACTTCATTCCTGTTGGTTACAGAAGATCTATTGATCTGGTAAGAGGAGGTACATCTATGTGCCACTGTTTTTTGTAGCATCACAGACTGTTGTCTACCTCTCAACTGTACAGATTTTCACAGAATGTCAATTTTTTTTACCCCATATAGTTGGTTCGTTTTTTCATAAAATTGTGGTTTTCTGGCAAATTAGTGGCAAATCATTAAAGATTGAAGTTAGAAAATAATGACTGACATTTGAGTTTTAGACTTCGTCATTAGAAAATTCATGCTAATGCAAAACCTGTTATTCTATCAACATTCTAACTTTGTAAGACCAGTATTTAAAAATTGCCCCTATTTTGGGCCTTTGTCCCACTTTTATTAATGGCTTTGTTCAGATTTCTTGCGCTAAGAGGTTGAGAGGTATGGCGGTCTCTCATCCTTGACCCAAATTCTGAGTCTTTTCGGTGTACTCGCATTGTTTATTGTTTTGTACTGTAGGTATTGTAACAGTTTGATTACAAATATTTTAGTTATTTTTGTCATTTGAAGGACTGGAGATGATACAGTGTAATAATAAATTTGGCTTGGGGCACATGGCAGTTGGTATGTGACATAAACTTGGCCAAAATAATACTGATTGATTGCTGGAACAGTGATACTAAGTGATAGCTAATTTCAAAGAGTTGAAGCCCGTTCTTACTCTACTGTGAGCATGTCCCTCTCGAAAGGCCATCTGTTGTAGTGAGTTCCTTGCTCGTTTGTTCTTTTCTGTTCCTTTTCTATAGAAAAAGAAAACCTTGCTTGATTAGACACAAAGTATATTATTCAAAATCCTTTTATAATGCTAGATTCTATATCCCTATTAATTTAAATAGTGGAATGTTTCACATTTTAACATGGCTTAGTAGTGAAAATAATGAGTTTTTATTATTTGTAAATGCAGCTGTGAATAAACATTACTATGTGCATCAGTTTCAGCAACTATCAGATTTTCTTTGCCATCTTGCAGCCAATTCCTAGGCCAGACCCTTTAGAGAACAAGGAAGAAACACATGATCAGGTGCTGAAGGCCAGATTAAAATTAGAGACCCTGAAGGGCAAGCAGGGTCCTACGATAGAAGAACTGAGCAAAATGTTCTTCACAACCAAGCACCGTTGGTATCCAGTGGGGCAGTAAGTATAATGCTTTGCGGCAGTTATGGTGATTCATTCTAATGCATATAATATTTTGTTTATATATAAGACAGAGTGCAGTGAAACTGTGTGTTATTTTTGCTTCACCACTTGTGTCATATTCCTTGTGATTTCACATTACTTGAACTAGAGAAAATTTAACTGATTGGAAGGAGCTTTGGTATTCAATAATATGAATATGTCATTTAAAAGTGTGAACTAGAAATACATTCATAAAAATATTACATTGTACTTGCTAAGTTGAAAAATTTTCTTGACTTGCTTGTTAAGTTTATTGTCTCTGGGTGGTAGAACAAGTTGTTAATTGTCTGTAGTAATATTAATGAACCGCTCCACCCAGTCACTGCTTGTAATAATATTAATGAGCCACTCCTCCAGTCCTCTCTTGGAACTAATGGTTCAGAAGCTCTGCCATGTCAGTCGTCTAGGGACACTAGCTGTGATTGTGTGATCCATCCCCTAATTCTCTTCAGCTCAGCAGGGGAAAGGAGACTTGAGTTTGGATACTTTCACCCTCCTGTAAGTTTTCTCAACATTACCTGCATTTCTGCACCTATTTACAGAATCCAAGGGGGAAAAAAAGACAAAAGCTTATTCATAATGTCTCCAGTGGCTGAGAAATGTATGGTTTCAGGCTCTTAAATAGCTTGCAGAGCAGAAAGCTGTCCACATACAAGCCAGGGATTTCTTCTTCATTTGGGGTGGCAGCTGGTTTCACTTCAGGACTGAACTCTTAATTTACTTCTTCCTTATGTCTGAGAAGGAGTTTGAGGTAGTTGAAGATACCAAGGAGCATGCTTGCAAGATTGCGGTCCATCACCAGCTAGTCATTGTAGATGTCCTTCCATATCACTGTTGCAGTGTTCTTCACTTAAGGGATCTCCTGCCAAGGATAGCCCAACTTCTGGCCAGTATACCAAAACCTTCATCTCTTATAGGTGCTATACATCACACATATACTCACCTGTGCAATATGTATATGTAGGGTATAAAGTTGATGTATGAACACAAATGCTTAGAACCTTTTGCAGCCAGTCCAAATGCCATTATTGAATGTCAGTCTGAATGCCCTTTTGCTGTGCTGGTTACCAGGCTTTTTTTTTCAGATAAGTGACCCATTGTGGTTGCTACTCTTCCTTTTTTTTCTTGTTTGTTATTGTGTTCATGTCATTCAGAAAGTGTCCGTGTGGGAGGCAGATTCCCCATAAAGACAGTCACCACCAGGGTCTTTTTCCTGGAGAAACAACATCTTAAGTTGTTGGGTCAGGGTGCTGTAGCGTCATCCTCCCATACTGAGTGCCAGCCGTCTGCCAAGAAAAAGGCCAAAAAAGTCATGTCTAATCTCGCTGTTGTCCAGCCTCCCTGGACATCTCTCTTGAGCCTGGTGAAAGCTCTGAAGACTGTCCAGTGCTTGCTTCAGATTCCTCTGCCGCAACCCCATCAGAGACCAGCATGGATCCAGCCTCTCATATGTCCTCTGAGGTTTTTCAAACATCTGTACCTGATGTTGAGGGGGAACCTCTGCTGATGATGTCCGAAGGACCAAGGGGGATTCCTCAGATTTTCGTGAAGGAGGACTTTCTTACAACTATTAGAAAGTCACATCAGGGGTCTGATCCTCCAAGGATGTTTCAAACAGATGTCCTGCAGAAAAAGAAACAAAAGACAAAGCATATTTCCCCTGTTGTAAAGGATTTTCAACATGAATAGCAGATTTTCACTCAGGGTTTATTCAGTGCTTTGACAGACTTGAAGCTACCTCAAGGTGCTTGTGTTCCTGCTTCCTCCATTCCAGTCAAGAGGCCTAGGGAATTAGATTCATCAAATGAGGATCTGGACTCAAGGGAAGAATCCCTAGGTCATTTTTCCCAAATCCCTTCCCTCTTGGACTACATATCAGAGAAGGAGAATTCCTTAAGTCCAGACTCCCCTTTGGAAGAGCTCTCCTTTGAGGATAACATTGCCCACATGATGGACTATCTTAAGTGGGATTGTTCCCAGGTCTCTTGTATTCAAAAAAGACATTACAAGCTCCTACAGATGGAGTCTCCCAAACCATCTGCTGTTCCTCCTGTTCTGGCTGCCCTTTTAGATACCTTTTCTGCAGCTTCTGTAGTCCCTGACATGGCTTTCTGCACCAACAAAAGAGAGAGAGAGGTTTTACAAGGTACCTGAAGAGTACAGATATCTTTATAAATGCCCTTCTATAGTGTCACAGTCTTCTGACAAGCCATCCATTTGCTCCTCTCCGCCAAGCTGCTGCTTTCTGATAAGGATAGTAGGTGCCAAGGAAGGGTTTGGCAAGAAAGTTTACATTGCTGCCATCTTGTCCTTTAGGGCCATTAACTACTACACTCATATGACCAGGTATGTTTTGGCTCTCCTTTCTTAACTCTGAGGTGAAGGCTTTGGCCCTTTCTTTGCTGGACTCGCATGCAACTCTGATGCAGTTGATGCCTCTTCCGGGGCTGCTGCCTTTGGTTCAGTTATGAGCTGTTATTCTTGGCTTTTTCTTCAGGCTTTGCCTGATGACATCAAGGCCAAGCTTTTAGATGCTGCTTTGGATAAAGTCTTTTTGGACCTGTTGCTGCTTACCTTTTCAGGTGGCTCCAGGAAAAGGGCAAAGCCTTGCAGGAGCTGAAACATATTTTCCCTATTCCTAAATTCATGGGAACTATCCTTCCAAGTCTGCCTTTGTACACAATCTTGCCCTCCTCCTAAGGGTAAGAAGGGTCCTAGGCGTGTTCCTCCTGCTAAGTCAACTCAGACTCCTGCCTCCTAGAAGCCTTCTTTTTAGGACTAGCCTGGCTCTATTTGACAGCTTGCTTCCCCTCCCCTCAGCCAGATTCCCTTGTCTTTCCGACTTTCCCCGTCTCTCCCAAATTGGTTACAAATCACCTCAGACTTTTGGGTTCTGCTCATTATCTGTCAAGGATATTTCATGGTTTGGAAGTCCCTTCTTCCCTTTTCAGTCATTCCTCAACCTCCTTGAGAACAGCTTTCTCATTTCACAGAGGTTCTTCATTCCTTTTTTTGGATCAGTGTGCCAATCGAGCCATGCCCACCACCCAAACAGAAAAGGTTTTTATCCAAGGATGTTTTAGGCCCCACTAAAGGAAGGTACATGAAGACCAATTCTGTTTCTTTCCCTGATGCACAAATTTCTCAAGATTCTTTCTTCAGATTTTAATCCTTCAGACATTGTTTTCCCTTCTACTTCCACTGGTCTATCTGGTGTCTCTGGATCTCAAGGATGCAAACCTTCACATCCCCATCCATCCTCTTTTCAGGAAACTTTTACATTTCTCTGTCTCTTCCTTGCATTTTCATTTCTCCATTGACCTCTGCTGCCCCAAGGGTGTTCACCAAATGCCTCGCTCCTGTCATTGCTTTTTTCAGGTTCATAGGTAGGTACTAGGCTATTGGCCCTAGGGCCTATATAAGCCTAGCCAAAGGTACCCTGGCTTTCGCCACCCAAGAAAATTATTTTCCTGTGCCACTGTCGAGCAGAGCCACAGAAGCGATCCCCGGGGTGAATTTCCTATTTCCCATCCAATCATCAAGATTTTTCTTGAAGAGCGCTAATGAGGAGCTTTGTTTGATATAGATAGGTAGCTTGTTCCATAGTACTGGAAGTCTCTGGGACAGGAATCTATCCCTCCAGCATGTTCTGTTGATTGTGGTGACAAGGTTTAGGTCCCTAGACCGTCTAGCTCTTAGGGACTGGGATTTCTTTAAGTGGTGCATGTCTAAAAGCTCTGGGTTTGACATAGCTTTGTGTGTTCGGCAGAGATCGCCTCTGCGTAGTCGATATGCAACTGAGTAAAGCTGCAGTTTTTTGAGACTGTCTGCATAGGGCATCTGTGTGAGGCAGGTAATCCTCTTTGTGAGGTATTTCTGTGGCCTTTCCAGTTGTTGTAGATGTCTTGTGAGGTACATACCAAAAGGGGCATTGTACTCTATAATGGGTCTAATGAGTGACGAGTAGAGGGGAACAATGACCTCTTTTTTCCTGGATGAGAAACCTTTTGTAATGAGGTATGCCACGCAGAAGGATTTCCTGACTACTGTGGCGATGTGATTATCAAAAGAGAGACTACTGTCCACCTGTGTCCCAAGGTCTCTTATCACACTTTCAGTGTTAAGTAGACTACCGCCTATGTGGTAGTTCATGGGTACTGAGTTTTTACCAAAAGGGGTGACAATGCACTTTTTGGCATTGAGCTTGAGGCCATGGCTTTGACACCAGGCATCTGTCTCAGCGAGGCCCTTTTGTAGGATGTCCACATCTTTTGGAGTTTTGATTATGGCTCCTAGTTTGCAGTCATCTGTGAACTTTGTTATCCAAAGACCTTGTGTGTTGGCCTGTACTTCAGAGAAGTAGATACCAAACAGGAGAGGACCCAGGACTGAACCTTGTGGTACTCCACTTGTTACTGGTCTGAAGTTGGATTTGGATTTGGAGACTGCTACTTTCACAGTGTGGGTTCTGTCAGTGAGCCAGTTGGCAACGCATCTTGTGACACAGGGATTTATACCTAGTTTAGTGAGTTTATCTATAATTCCAGAGTGGGGGGTGGTGTCGAAAGCCTTGGTGAGATCTAGAAAGGCTGTGTGAACCACCTTACCCTCATCTACCGCTTTGGTGACTGCTTCAAAGAAGTCTATCAGGTTTAGGAGACATGATCTGCCTTTTACAAACCCGAACTGGGTGGGGTCCTGAGTTTGGAGATTACCAGTGTCATTGTTTATAAGTTCCATGATGATACGTTCCATAGCCTTGTAGACCAGGCTCGTTAGGCTAATGGGGCGGTAGTTTCTGGGGTCTGTGGTGGCTCCCCCTTTGTGGAGTGGGATAACTGTCGCTGTGTGCCATTCAGTGGGCACATAGCCTGAGGTGAGGCTATGATTGAACATGGTACTTAGGTGGGGTGCCAGTTCATTTTGTAGTTCATGTAGAACACAGCCTGGGATGTCGTCAGGTCCCATGGATGCTGTGTTCTTGGCTTTGAATAGTGTGTTTTTTAACTGTGCAGCTGGAATTACAGGAACTTTGCATTCTTCTGGTATAGAGATGGGCCCTTTAGGGGTTAAAGTTAGCACTGAACCTATCTGCCAGGATGTTGACAATATCAGTTGCTTTTGTATATTTAATGCCATTGTGCTGTAACTCAGAGCAGATCTGAGTGTTGCCATTGAGATACTTGACATAGCTATAGAATGCTATGTGGTTGTCTTTAGAGTCAGTGGCAATTTTGTTTTCATAACTAGCTTTGGAGGATTTTATGAGGGATCTCAGCTTCTTACTGAGGCTGACCAGGGAATTTCTCCAATCATGGGATTTTACTCTTTTTTTTGCAACAGTTTCTTTCTTCTGTTGTAGAGTTTGTTTATGGCAGGGGACCACCAGATTGGCTTCCTTTTTTTGGAGGATAGCATCTTGGTTCTGTGAGGGATTGCACGATCCATGCACTCGTGTAAGTGCTTATAAAGTGCATTTGTGTAGGATTCAGCAGTCATACCTCTATTGGTGTCATGAAGTTTGCCGCATCTGTCTTAAGAAGCGTGAAGTTGGCTTTGGAGAAATTTTTTACTGTGGCTTTGTGGTGTTCAGAAGTTTTCGAGGTGTTCAGAATTTTTCCTGTTTAGATGATCTGCTTATTCAAGCTTCTTCTCCAGCAGTTTGCTTCAGGGGCTCTGGTTTACTGCTTGCCTATTACACAGAATGGGGCTTGCCATAAACCTCCAGAAATCATTTCTGATGCCTTCCCAGAATCCGATTTTGTTCCAATCCAGGCTTCAGACCGTTCCCATTTGGCATCTCTTCCTGCCCCCAGGGCTCTGCCTCTGATAACCTTTTCCAATCCCATCTTCTTCTGATGTTTGTCATGGCCTGGGAATTTCTCAGTGGCTTGGAGTTCATGGCTTCCACCATTCCCATGCTTCCTGTTGCCAAGCTCCATATGAGGAAACTTTATTGATACCGCAGATCGATATGGCTTCAACTTTGCCATAGCATGGAGTTCCCGTTGTCTTTTCTTCCCTGTCTCAGGTTTGAGCTTCAGTGGTGGATTTATCAACTTTCCATCAAACTGGGGTTTCCTTTTTAAGCTCCCATTCCCACTCAGGAGCTTTTTACAGATCCCTCAGACAGGGGGTGGGGTGCCTCCTGTGGCCCTTTGAAGGTTCAAGGTCTCTTTCCTCATCAGAGGTTGGACCATATCAACATAAAAGAGATGAGGGCTCTGCTTCTGACTCTGCAAGCTTTTCATTCCCTTTTATTCCAGGCCCCTCAAAGTTTTCATAGACAATGCCACAGTGATACGGTGTGTCAACAAGCAGGGGGCACAAGATCCTTCTTGTTTTTCAGATTAGCTCTTCATGTTTGGGATCTAGCTATCCATTATCATGTGACTCTTCAGGCGGTTTACATTCCATCAGAGCACAATCTAGTGGCAGACCCTTTTTGACCAGGTCCATCACATAAGTTCATGAATGGATGCTTCACTGAGATATGTTCCTGGACATTGCCTATCAGTGGGGTATTCCTCTTGTAGATCTTTTTGCCTCCACTCAGAACACACAACTTCCTCCATTTGTTCCAGAGTCCCAACTCCTTTGGAGTAGAAAGTGGATGCCCTGTTTTTTCCTTGAAAGAGGATGATTCTGTATGCCCCCCACCCCCCGCCACGAGTTCTGCAGAAGATCAGACAGGACTCTCCCAAAATCTTGCTGGTGACTCCCTTGTGGCCCAGACAGCTCTGGCCTCCCCTCCCCCTTTCTCATTTCTTCAGGAGCAAATTAGCACAAGTTACCTCACTGGGTGGATCTTTTCTCACACGAGGTAAGGGATCTGTTGTCCATCCTCACTTGTCCATTCTTCCACTGACACTGTGGGTGATATGGTTTTCATCCCATTTTAGGCACCTCTTTCCTGAGGATGTGCTCTCAATTCTCCAGGAGACCAAAAACCCACAACCAGAAAATCCTTTATGTCCAAATGGAAGAGATCTTTCTATCTGCTGCCTCTCTCACCATCAGGATCCCTATCTATGTAGGTTCCTCTGGTTGTGTCCCGTTTGTGAGATCTGCTCCATGCTAGTTTGGCATATTCTTCAGTTAAAGCTCACCTGTCATTGATATCTCCTTGTCTGCCCTTGAATCCTCCTCTGGCTTCTAGATTTGAGGTCAAGCAATTTCATAAAGGTATTTTTCATATCAGGCCTCCCAGGAAGCCTATTCTGCCTTCTTGTGACCTCAGTTTTGTTCTTGCATTGACCCAGGCTCCTTTTGAGACTGCTTTTTCAGCTTCCTTACAACACTATACTTGGAAGACCGTTGTTCTTTTGGCTCTCACTTCAGCCAGGAGAGTGTCTGAGCTTCAGGCTGTCAAGGCTATTCCTCCTTTTTTAGTTTATCAACACATACAGGGTGTATTTCCATATTAATCCTTCTTTTATGCCCAAGGTGGTCAATTAGTTTTCCCTTAATCAGTCTATCCATCTTCCTTCCTTTTTTTCTTCTCCACAGTCTGCCAAAGAACAGGTTTTCACACCTTCAGTTTGCATAAACTGCTCAAATATTATTGGATAAAACTAAAGTTGTTCGCTGATCTGAGCAGGTTTTTGTTTGCTTCATCCCAGGACTTTGGGTTAGTTGTTTCTAAGCAAACCATCTCCTCCTGGATTTCAAAGCCTTTTTTTTTTGTTGTTGTTCTTTTCATGGCAAATGTCCTTCCTTGTCTGTAAAGGCGCATTCTTCTAGGGCAGTTGCTACATATGGTGCCTCTTTCAAAGGTCTGGATAGCAATTCCATCCGTGAGGCTGCTACTTGGTCCTCTGTTCACACTTTCACTAAGCATTACAAGTTGGATGTTATTTCTAGGGCCAAAGTATGCTTTGTCAGGGCTATTCTGCATGGCTTTCTGGTGGGTTCCTCTGTGCCTTCCTCCTCCCAGGGTTCCTCTTGAGCTCTTGTACTCTCCTATAGGTAACATATACTGTAACAGTGATGTGGAAGGACATAGTACGGTTCTGTAAAATCTTACCATAACAGTAGATATCCTTCTCTTCACTGTTTGTTGTAGTATTTGCCCCCTCCCTCCTTCTCCTGCTGTCTCTTTGCCCTGTGTTCTGTCTCTCTCTGGCCAAGGGACCTTTCTTGTGTTGTCTGTCTGGATGCACTTGTTCTTTGTCCCCGAGGGTATTTTGTTCCTGCTGGGGCTTTTTATTTCTGAGTGTTTGCATTCATATGTCACCTTTATTCCCAACATCTTGCATGGGGAAGCATACATGTGATGCACGGTGCCTATGAGAGCTGAAGGCTTTTATGTACTGGCAGGACGTTAGCAGGAGATCCCTTCGGTGAATAAGACTACAACATTGAAAAGAAGGACATCTGCTGCTGTTTTAAGATTTTACACAACTGTACTTTCCTTAAAAGGGTTTTGAATCTGTCTTCTTTTGAAGAATCCATCTCCTTGGGACTTTAGTTTCATGATTAATGAGTTTGCTGTCCCCAGGTTGAGCATTCAGGTTCAGCAGCTTTAAAGTTCATATCTTTGAATGTGCTTTTCTAGTTGGGTATCACCTCTGCCGTCAGAATCTCTTGAGCTTCAGGCATACTTTTATAGGAAATCAGGGTAGTGTCCCTCATTAAACTAAACTAGTCCATTCATCTCCTAGCTTTCTTACTGGAACAGAAACTTTGTAAGAAGCAGGCATTCACACTGTTGATGTGTAGCTTCGAGTCAGGTTTTACGAGAAGAGAGTGCTTGAGAAAAGACTGCACAGCTGTTTATCGTCTTTGCTCCAGAGAGGGAGAGGCTGCTATTTGTTGAACATTTTCTACATGGGTTGATAACTGCATTGTGTTTTGCTATTTTGCAGCCAACTGTCCATTGGAAAATGTTCTTAAGGGCCACACCACAAGGAGTGTAACAACTTCCATTCCTTATTTCAAAAAAAGATTTCATTTCAACTGTTTCTTAGCAATTCATGAAAGGGGTGTGTTATTCATTTGTATTTTTAGTCATCGATTTTAAACATTCTACTTGGTTCTGATGTCTGAATTATCAGACGAAAGTGCTCAACCGAGTGGATTTTATGTTAACAGATTAAAACTGTTTTTGCCTTACTGACTGGCTATGTTTAAACTAAACAAAGACTGCATGTATGACTCTCCCACTGTCCCTGATTTTGACTCAAATTTAAGATCTGACCACTTAATCCCCTCCTAATACTGACGACCTTTGGAGAAAAGGTGGTGAATTAAACTTTATAAATAATGACAATTGGTTACTGACTTTTTAATTCAGAAAATGTATATTCATTCACATTCTTTTATTCTGTCAGTGTCTCAAGTTAAAAGTACTAATATTTTGTACCCTGATTCGTTAAGATCTATGAACACATGTTCTTGTTAAGCATGCAGCTGATGAATTTGTACAAGATCAGACTAGAATCTGCAGTATATTTAAAAATAGATAAAATAATGGTGCAGTTTGAAATCTCATGGATCCAAAGTTGAAACATTACATTTCATTATAAAATACTGACTCCTGTAAATGTCAAACATAGCAGACTCTAGTTCCTGAAAAGGGGCTGAAAGTGGAAATACAACATTGAGCAGTTAATTGCTATAAGATGAAAACCAGAAATTATGCTACTGCTCTGTTGTAAAAAAAAAAAAAAAAAAAAAAAAATTTGTAAAGTAAGAATGCAGGTGTGTATGGGATGATTTGCAAGGCCCATTACCTGCTGTTCCAGTTTAAAGCCTTTGTAAGTAAATCTAGATCATTGGTTTTAATTACAGACTGAACTATGACAATAAAAAGATTAAAAAGCAGTATAACACCATTATAGATGATTCTTTTCTGAGGAGTTATGATTCTAAGGTTATACAGTGTCAGACGAAACAGGAATATTTAGATGTACGACGAGATGAAGTATTTTTCTTTACTAGCCATGGTACAGCCTTCAAGTTAGTCACTGTAGTGGGGGCGTGGTGGAAGGCTATTCCACTCCCTGTAGAAATATTTTCCTTTTATGCAGTCTCCACCATTGCAGTTAGTGTGGCATTTGTCAGCATTTTATTTCCCATTTAATTGGAAGGGCTTGCTGCCAGTACTTTTGAAATCTGAATTTTGTTTCTGTTTTGCAGTTCTATTTTTCCATGTTGTATAAATGTTTTTATGCTCGAATTAGATAGTAATGGATGGTTGTACATTTTAGCTACTAAAAATGTGTCATCTTTTAAAAGTGGCACAGTAAAGTCAGTATATTTTTCAGGGTAGTAGGAGTGCAGTTCTGTGATTTTATTTTTCAAGGCTTTGTAAGCCAAGTTTGTGGTTCCATATTCCAAAGTAAAACTAAAACATTTATATTTTAAACTCAAACAATGCACTTCATTGTGTGATAGGCACAGTTTGGCTGTTGAATAATGGTAATGTACCCTAAAGACCAGCTGTTGGAATAGTGAACCTGAAATAAACAAGTGTTTTGGTTAAGGTAGTTTCAGTGTTAAATGTGAGAGTCTATATTATAACCTCGAACGATGAAAAGAGCAAACTCTCTTAAATCGAAAGCACTAAATCGCGAACACATGTAGCAGCAATCCCCCCCCCCGGGGAAAAAAAATTGCTGCTCTGCAAAAAAAAAAATCCAAAAAACAAATCGCTGTTCCGTGAGTTCGGGATTGTGTGCTTTCGATTTTAAGGGGTCGATTAAAGAGCGTTCACTCTTTTCATAATTCGAGGTTATAATATAGACCCAGATGTAACAGGGCTGCACTTAAACATGGTGTAAGACAGCTTGCAAATGTTCCTGAGCAGGGATAGGTCTCCGCTTCTAGGCTGTAACACATGAAAAGACTTGGGCTAATTACACACTTGCTAAATAACTCAAGATACCTATATTTAGCCACATCAATGATTATGACTTTGTCTCAGACATTTGATCTACAGTAGTGTTGTAGATGTTTTTAGGAAGTAATAAAATCAGTACTCAGACTAAGACCACAGCATTTTCTAAGAAACATTATTCACAGAGCTGAAAAAGCTGTAAAAATTTTGTTCCTCACAGATACTAGGAAGAGGATGTGTTGTAAGTCAAGTAGCTTTTATGTACTGGAACAATCTTCAGTTGTTGCTTACATTTTTAGAAGTGACTGCAGTAAGACTTCAGAGGTTTTCTGAGAGTTGATACTGAGAGTGGTTCTGAAGGTCTACTTTCAAAACATTTAGTGCCCGTTGATGGACTGGCTTTTCTTCCAGGGTGTGTCTTAAATAAAAACGAGTAAGCATTTTTGTAAAAGTTTTGATGATATCTTGGCATTGTTAAGGAAAAAATGAAGTGTGACTCATTTTTTGTTAATCCTTTTTATTATACATTTTGACATTTCAGTAATGGGTTGCCAATTTTTTTCTGTGTTGAATTAAAAGGTATTATCCATGGTGGTGCAGCGGTAGTGTTGTTGCCTCACAGCAAGAGGTTCTCTCGTTCGATTCTCAGGCTGGAGTGCGGGGAGTGCCTTCTGTGTGGAGTCTGCACGTTCTCCCAGCGGTTGGATGGACATTCGAAAGACATGCGTAAATGGGCGTGCCTTCGTTGAAGGTTGAACGTCGAGCTGGCACCTCGGCGTTCATGAAAATGTACTGCTAATCATTAGTGGGCCAGAGTTCCGCTGTGGCGACTCCTAACTGAGAAAAGCCGAAAGACAAACAGCAACATCAGAGTTGAAAAATATTACAATTTACACAGATATAAAAGTTCTTTCTTTTCACCATTGATCTCAGCTTGCAGGTTTTATAGTCCCTGCTAACTTGCATGATCCATCTGTTGTACCTTGGGATTATTTCTGATTTCTCAGGGAGAATGTTAACACCTTGTGAGGCTGAAGCCCAGCGTGCAATTAGTACTATACTAGTTTTATGCATCACTGCTGTCTGCAGCATGGTCTGCATTCCAAGGCCATTGCCTTGCTCTTGGAGGTTGCATCATGGTCTCACAAAGAGGCTATCTTAGTTATGGAGCCCCCCCCCCAAAATGGCATCAGCTGCTCATCCCAACTGTCCCAAAAGGTTCCTCCAGCACCCAGATCTGCAACTCCTACCCAAGTGGCTGGCATTTCAGAGCTTTGTCTAGTGTTGGAAGGCAATGATTTAATATTTTTCTGGATTACAAACTTAAAACACTTGTCTATATGTACTCTGAATCTTTTAAACTAATAGCTTTATATCTCAAGACCACATTTTTATTGGGTATGGTTTAATTGTTTAATAATTAATTTAAATTAATTCATTAAATTAATTTAATTATTTAAGGAGTTAAGTAAACTGGTCCTAATACATTTTAAGGGCATGGGTCTGGTACAGAGGCAAACTATACAGTGATACCGGGAAAGAGCTATAGTGTCATTGCATGTTGTACTGTGCAGAGAAATATCAAATTACGCCTAGAGTTTTTGCTTTCCTGGTCATGATAAACTGTGTGGTTGCAGACATTTAAGTGAATCTGAAGTGATAGAATAGGTTAAACAATTCAGCAAGTGGTCTTGCAGTTGTGACAGCATACATTTGTAGGAAGTTTGGTATGCAGCTGATCAGATCTTAGGCAGCTACAGCTTGTCAGAGAATAATTATTTCAAACGTGTTGGAGAGAAATGTAAGAGACAGGAAAATCTGGCTGTTTTGTAGTTCTTTTGGTATCTAAGCTAACACTGGCAGGAAAGATATGCAGGAAGATCACACACCATTTTTCCTAAAACTTTAGACGCACGGTCTCTGATATTCGTAGACATAACCTTCGCTTGAATGGTAATTCCCTCTGAATATTTGCTTGCCAGCATGGGTCATTTATTTCCGTAATCATTTCTTGTTATTGTTAAGTCATAATTGTTGCACAGGAAATTAGGTGGCCTTGCTGCTGTTTGTTTCCTGCATTTATTTCTACAAATGAAAAAATATGCTCATTTATATCATAGTAAATAATCAGCATATTTTATCCCGAAGCCTTGGTTTTGTCTTTCAGAGCTTTAATGAGCCATTCTGAGCTGCTTGTGGTTCTTCCTTTATATTCTTCCTCTTTGCTTCTTCTAACTGTACAGTGAAACCCATTAAATTCCTTGATGTTACAACAGAATCTTTCTCCTGGAATGGGTTAGGGCTCTACATTTTAGTGTAAGCAACTGATGCTTAATCCCTTTACCCAAACAGAAGAATGTAGACAATATTCATAAAGGTGAATTGAAAGTGTGCTTGATTTGGCAGCTCAAGGGTCTTTCAGATTGCAGATAGTTTTGTTTTTTGTTTTTTTTTTTTGTTTGTTGTGTGTCTGTGCATGTCTGTCTGTCTTTCTGACCTTACCAGGCCAAAACACTGATCAAACAATGACCAGTTTTAGTCCAGGTTGCATCATAATGTAATAAATCAGTGTACAGTATACAAATAAGTGGTTTACATTTGATTAAATATAGAAAACTGTGACAGACTACATACATATGTACACACACACACACACACACACACACACACACACACACACACACGTACGTTTTATTTATATATATATGGGTTCACTACATATGACCGAAAGTTCATTTGACCGAGACCATGTTACCGAAAACTCATTTGACCGAAAAACAGCACTGGCGGGTATATGCCCATTTCCCCACTGTAGCGCGACCGTGGAGTGAGAATATTAAGTTGGGGGGGGCACAGCCCCCCACATTTTGCAACAAGTTTGTACTGATGTTATATGTTTTAATGTATTTTTAATGGATACACATGTATATAATAGTGCATAAACTGTAATTATGTTGGGGGCTATGCCCCCCCACACCCCCTCCAACTTAATAGGTTCATAGGTTCATACTAGGCTATCTGCCCTGGGGCAATTATAAGCCTAGCCCGATTCTGTATGGCTTACGCCACCCCTTGATTTGAGTATACTGTGCCCTTTTTAAGGTTTAGTTTACTGTGCCTCTGTCTAATAGTGACACGGGAGTAATCCCTGGGACAAACCTACGATCCCCCATCCACCTATCGAGATTCTTCTTGAAGAGATTCAGTGAGGTGCTCTGCCTCACATGAACTGGAATTCTATTCCAGAGTGAAGGGAGCCTCTGGGTTATGAACCTGTCCCTCCAGCAAGTTCTATTTATTTCTGTGCTGAGGTTCAAGTCCCTCGAGCGTGTGGCTCTAAGGGATTTAGAATTACTGAGGTGGAGCATGTCCATTAATTCTGGATTTGACATAGCTTTGTATGTCAGGCATAGATCGCCTCGAAGTAGGCGGTATGCAACTGAGTAGAGCTGGAGTTTTTTTAACCGGGCAACATATGGCATCTGTTTGAGACCCTTGATCCTCTTGGTGAGATACTTTTGGGGTCTTTCTAATTACTGCAGGTGTCGAGTAAGGTACATCCCAAAAGGGGCATTGTATTCTATGATGGGCCTGATGAGGGATGAATAAAGGGGCACGATTACCTCTCTTGATCTAGATGTGAAACCCTTCGTGATGAGGTGGGCTATGTAGAAGGTCTTTCTAACCACTTTGGCAATGTGGTTTTCAAAGGAGAGATTGCTATCAACTTGGGTCCCCCAGGTCCCTAATAACGTTCTCTGTACTTAATGGGTTTCCGCCTATGTGGTAATTTGTGGGCACATTGTTTTTGCAAAAGGGTATGACTATACATTTTTTGGCATTTAGCTTTAAACCATGGCGCTGGCACCAGTTATCTGTCTCTGTGAGACCTTTTTGAAGGATGTTTGTGTCAGCTGGAGAGTCGATTATGGCGCCCAGTTTGCAGTCGTCTGCGAACTTGGTGAGCCATAGTCCTCCCACGTTTATCTGTACCTCGGAAAAGTATATACCGAACAAGAGTGGTCCCAGGACAGAACCCTGTGGGATGCCACTTGTGACCGGTTTAGAGTCTGACATGGCTCCAGCAACTCTCACTCAGTGGGTTCTGTCTTTGAGCCAGTTTGCGACCCATCTTGTGACATAGGGGTTTATATTTAAGCTGGATAGCTTATCTATGATGCCCGAGTGGGGTATTGTGTCAAATGCCTTTGCAAGGTCCAGATAGGCTGTGTGGACTACCTTCCCTTCATCTATGGCTTTGGTGACTGTTTCGAAGAAGTCAACCAGGTTCAGATGGCAGGATCTGCCCTTGACAAAGCCGAACTGGGTAGGATCTAGTGTCTGTAGGTCCCCAATGTCTTTGTTTATGAGCTCCATGATGATCCTCTCCATAGCCTTGCAGACTAATCTAGTCAGGCTTATGGGGCGATAGTTTCCAGGGTCCGTAGAGGCTCCACCTTTGTGGAGTGGGACCACTGTTGCTGTACGCCATTCTGTGGGCACATATCCAGTAGTGAGGCTGAGATTGTATAGTTGTTTTATTTGAGGGATTAGTTCCTCTTGGAGTTCATGTAGGACGCAACCTGGGACACCATCTGGTCCCATGGAAGCAGTGTTTTTTGCTTTGGAGAAAGCAGCCTTCACCTGAGCATCAGAGATGTTTGGGAGGCAGCCCTCTGCCAGGATAGATACTTGCTCTTTTGGGGGGGAGGGGGTAGAGAAGTTTGCACTGAACCTGTCTGCCAGGATATTGGCGATGTCTGTGGGTTCAGTGTATTTTTTGTCGTTTAGAATCAACTCAGAACAAGTCTGGGAGTTGCATCCCAGGTTCCTAACATAACTGAAAAAGCCTTATGATTGTCTTTGGTGTCCTGTGCAATTTTTCTCTCGAAGCTGGCCTTGGAGGATTTTATGAGGGATCGTAATTTTTGCTAGTACTGATCAGAGATGCCTTCCCTATTAGGGATTTTGCTCTATCATGTAGTAGCTTCCTCCTTCTGTTGTACAGTTTATTTATGGCAGGGGTCCACCAGACTGGACGCCTGCCTTTGGATGATTGGGTCTTGGTTTTGTTTGGGATAGCATGATCCATGCATTCCTGGAGATGTCCGTAGAATGCGTTTATATAGGATTCTGCAGTTTGGGCCATAGTTTCCACTGGCCCTGGGGCCTTGAAGGATTCCACTTCGGTTTTGAGAAGTGAGAAGTTTGCTTTTGAGAAGTTTTTCACTGTGGTTTTCTGGGCTGGGGGTGGGGTCGGGATGTGGGCATCCAGTGAAATTAATTTATGGTCTGATCTTGCCAATGAGGGATATACTTGTGGTGTGGAGCAGAGAGTCCCCATGTTGGTAATGATCAGGTCTAGTATGTTGTCCCCTCTTGTGGGAGTGGTGACTAGTTGTTCCATAGCATTTGAGTTTATAATTTCCAGGAACCTTTGGGCTAAGGTGCTGGAGCTTGAGTAATGCTCCCAGTCAATGTTTGGGTAGTTGAAGTCGCCCAATATAATGGTGTTCGGAGAGATCTTCATGTTCTCCAATGTTTTCAGGAAAGCCGAGTGGGATTCCTGACTTTGAGAGGGTGGTCTGTAGGATGCTATAAACTGAAAAGCAGTCTTGCCCACTGTTAGTTGCACATGGATGGTCTCCGATACTTCGTGCAATGCCACTAACCTGGAGGTGTGGATATCCTTGATAAATATGAAACTCCCCCTCCTTTTGTGGTTCGGTCTGGGTTTTGGGGCCGAAAAGCATGATATGAGGTATAGCCTGGTAGTGCTGGGGTGCCCTCTGGAGCCTTGAACCAGGTTTCTGTCACTGCACAGATATCGATGTTCTCCATACTGAGGAGAGCTTCGAGTGCGTGCATCTTGAGGTTAAGACTTCTGGCGTTAAGCAGCATTACCCTTAGTTTCTTGTTCCTTGTGCTGTCTATGGGGGTGGGTTTGACTTTTGAGCCTTGCCTAAAAAAGGCACTATGGGGGTGGCAAAAGCCTTTGCCAATATCCGAAAGCCCAGTGGTGACAGGTGCAAGCCATCCCTAGCGAAGCAACGTAGCTTGTCGAGCATGTCATCCCAGGCTGACAGACACTGGATCCCCTTTGAATGACACCAAATTTTAGCCAGTTCTTAAAATCGATCATTTTGTCTTTGTACTGTGGCATCATTCTAGGTGAGAGGGTAAGATGCTGCTCAAGGTCAAGGTCGTACCAGCCTGGGCTACATGATCAGAGAGCTCCTCTATGTCTCTTTTCATGTAGTCCAGGGAGGTACGTCTCAGGTCATTCACACCAGCATGTACAATGACTGGGTCATATTTGTATTTGCTTTGGAGTGACCTGAGTGCTTGCGTTATGTGGCGGATCCTAGCACCCGACAGGCAGCTCACCGTGACCTTCTCTTTATTCAGCCTGGTGAGTGGGACGTCAGTGTGTCTGACAATAGAGTCACCTATTACAAGAGTATCAGGTGTGTTATTCAGCCTTAAGGGCTGTGGCTGCTTGGCACACTGACTTTGTAAGCTATGTGTTGTGCGTGTTTTGTTTTGAGGTAGCGTTTGCTTGGATGTCTGCTTTGGCGGTCTCTGTTGCTTAGGTAGATTTTTATTTAGAGCCTCCGAGTATGTTTTTGTGTATTTATGTGTTTGGTTCGCTGATGTGGTGGGACTGTGTGATACTGGAATTGTGTTGTGTGAGGTTACCTTCTCCTCCTGACTGGTTACACCAGTTTTGAGATGAGAGAGCTCAGCCTCCAGTTTGGCTAAATAGTTGCATCTCTCACATATATTTGAACCTGTTTGGAGGAGGAGAGGGTTGTCCGTGTACATGAGACAGTTGTAACATTGCCTCAAAATTCCCAGATTCACCAGCTGGACTGTAGAGGAAACCATTGACTGACCTTTGGACATGCTAGAGTAATATAGGGAAACTGAATTTAAGACGGACAATAGAGGACAGGGTAATCGTAGAGAGTATAAGAGTAAGTAGTGCTTATGGTTTAATAGTGCTAACTTGTAGGATTACTTAATTGGACCAGTGAAGGGCCTTAGAATGAGAATATGGTGTTTAAATTGAGAGATAGAGCAGTTCTAAGGGAAAAAGTGAAGAGCAGACTTTGTGGAGCCAGGAATAGTTTAAACCCAATTAGGTGGCGCTGCCCGCTGATGCGCTATGCACAAAAACGCACAAAACCGCGCAAAAGAGGGTTTTAAGAGAGGAAGATGAAGGAGTTTGGAATTGACCCAAAATGGCCAATAAAACTACAGTTTCAAGTCAGTAACCACTCCCACAGGGGCAGGCAGGCTGCTCAATGTTTTTCACTGCCACTGATCAACAGAGAGACTTCCCTTTAGCCCAAGCAAAAAATGGCCTCCAAGAAACTTACAAACAGTTTAAGAACAGCTAGCCTGTAACTGAACTTTTTTAAATCTCAGAAAAGTGGGAAAAAGCAAGATTTTTTTGTTTTTTTCAGAGATAGCAGAGGTTCACAAGTATCAACAAGTTATAACAGTGCAGTAAATGACCCCACACAAGAGTGCTAGGCCAAAGACAGATGAAATGCAAGTTTTGAGAAAAAAAACGATTTTAAAAATAAGTGCAAACAGGAAATTCAGTAAACAGCTCTAGGTTGTGCTCTAAATACAGTTACTAATGCAGAAATCAAGTTTAACAAGCCAGAAAATGCTCAAAATAGGCGGCTATACAGAAAAACTTAGCAAATAAACAGCGGAAAAATACTTAAAATATTCTCACTCCACTCTGTGGCCTTTACAGCTACTGCAGATGTCTTGTGAGGTACATTCCAAAAGGGGCGTTGTACTCTGTAATGCGTCTAATGAGTGTCGAGTAGAGGGGAACAATGACCTCTTTTTTCCTGGATGAGAACCCTTTTATGATGAGGTGTGCCACATAGAAAGACTTCCTGACTACTATGGCGATGTGACTATCAAAGGAGAGACTACTGTCCACCTGGGTCCCAAGGTCTCTTACCACACATTCAGTGTTAAGTAGATTGCTGCCTATGTGGTAGTTCATGGGTGCAGAGTTTTTACCAAAGGGGATGACACTGCACTTTTTGGCATTAAGCTTGAGGCCATGGCTCTGACACCAGGCATCTGTCTTAGCAAGGCCCTTCTGTAGGATGTTCACATCATTTGGGGACTTTACTATGGCTCCTAGTTTGCAGTCATCTGCGAACTTCGTTAGCCAGAGGCCTTCTGTGTAAGCCTGTACTTCAGAGAAGTAGATACCAAACAGGAGAGGTTCCAGGACGGAACCCTGTGGTACTCCACTCGTCACTGCTTTGAGGTCAGATTTGGAGTCTGAAACTTTTACAGTGTGGGTTCTGTCAGTGAGCCAGTTGGCAACCCATCTTTTGACGTAGGGATTTATACCTAATTTAGTAAGGTTAGCTATAATTCCAGAATGGGGGATGGTGTTGAAAGCCTTTGGGAGGTCAGGATAGGCTGTGTGAACCACCTTACCCTCATCTACGGCTTTGGTGACTGCCTCAAAGAAGTCAGTCAGGTTCAGGAAGCATGATCTGCCTTTCACAAACTCGAACTGGGTGGGATCCAGAGTTTGGAGGTTACCAATGTCTTTGTTTATGAGTTCCATGATGATATGGCTCACCAGCTTAAATATAAACCCCTATGTCACTAGATGGGTTGCAAACTGGCTCAAGGACAGAACCCACAAGGTTAGAATTGCTGGCCATGTCAGACTTCAAACCAGTTACAAGTGGCATCCCACAAGGCTCAGTCCTGGGACCTCTCTTGTTCAGTATATATTTCTCGGAGGTACAGGCTAACACGGAAGGACTGTGGCTGACCAAGTTCGCAGATGACTGCAAACTGGGCGCCATAATCGACTCTCCAGCCAACACAAGCATCCTACAAAAGGGCCTCATAGAAACAGACAACTGGTGCCAGAGCCATGGCCTCAAGCTAAACGCCAAAAAGTGTATAGTCATCCCTTTGGCAAAAACAAAGTGCCCACAAATTACCACATAGGTGGTAATCCATTAAGTACGGAAGAAGTAATTGGGGACCCAAGTTGATAGCAATCTCTCATTTGACAACCACGTGGCCAAAGTGGTTAGAAAAACATTTTATATAGCCCACCTAATCATGAAGGGATTCACATCTAGATCAGGGGAGGTCATTGTGCCTCTTTACTCATCCCTCATCAGGCCCATAATTGAGTACAATGCCCCTTTTGGGATGTACCTTACCAGACACCTGCAGCAACTGGAAAGACCCCAAAAGTACCTCACCAAGAGGATCAAAGGGCTCAAAAAGATGCTCAAAAAAGTTAAAGAAACTCCAGCTCTACTCAGTGGCATACCGCCTGCTCAGAGGCGATCTGTGCCTGACGTATAAAGCCATGTCCAACCCAGAATTAATGGACATGCTGCACCTCAGAAAATCCATATCCCATCGAGCTACGCGCTCGAGAGACTTGAACCTCAGCACTGAAATAAATAGGACATGCTGGAGGGACAGATTCATAACCCAGAGGCTCCCTTCACTCTGGAATAAAATCCCAGTCCAGGTTAGACAGAGTCCCTCACTGACTCTCTTCAAGAGGAATCTTGATGAGTGGATGGGAGATGGTAGGTTTACCCCGGGTATCATTTCTGTGTCACTGTTAGACAGAGGCACAGTATACTAACCTCGAAAAAGGGCATAGCAAAATTCATTTAAAATGGGTGGAGAAAGCCAAACACACTCTGACTAGGCTTATAAATGCTCTAGGGCAGATAGCCTAGTATGAACCTATGAACCTACACGTTCCATGGCCTTGCAGACCAAGCTCGTTAGGCTAATAGGTCAGTTCCCGGGATCAGTGGTGGCTTCCCCTTTGTGGAGTGGGATAATTGTTGCTGTTTGCCATTCAGTGGGTACAAAGCCTGATGCGAGGCTATTATTGAACATGATTCTTAAGTGGGGAGCCAGTTCGTTCTGAAGTTCATGTAAAATGCAGCCATGGATGCTGTGTTTTTGGCTTTAGAGAGTGCAGCTTTTATCTGCGTAGTTGTGATTATAGGGACTCTGCATTCTTCTTGTATAGATATGGGCCCTTTAGGGGATGGGGGGTAAAGTTAGCACTGAACCTATCTGCCAGGATGTTGGAAATATCAGTTGGTTCTGTAATTTTTGTGCCGTTGTGCTTTAACTCAGAGCAGATCTGGGTGTTGCCATTGAGATTCCTGATATAGCTATAGAATGCTTTGTGGTTCTCCTTAGAATTAGTGGCGATTTTGTTTTCATAGCTAGCTTTGGAGGATCTTATAAGGGATCTCCGCTTCTTACTGAGGCTGACCAGGGAGCTCCTCCACTCATGGGATTTTACTCTCTTTTGCGACAGTTTCTTCTGTTGTACAGTTTGTTTATGGCAGGGGACCACCAGATTGGCTTAATTTTTTTTGGAGAATAGCGTCTTGGTTCTGTTTGGGATAGCACGATCCATGCACTCGTGTAAGTGCTTATAGAGTGCATTTGTGTAGGATTCAGTAGTTGTAACTGTATTGTCCATCTGCATGGGTGTCACGAAGTTCACCACTTCTGTCTTAAGCATGAAGTTGGCTTTGGAGATATTTTTTACCGTGGTTTCCTTAATGGGGGGTGGCGGCAGGATGTGGATATCAAGGGTGATTAGCTTATGGCCGGATCGACTAACGAGGAGTTGACTTCAGGTGTGGAACACCAGTCACTCATGTTTGTAATGACTAGGTCTAGGATATTGTTGCCCCTACTGGGGGTGTGGATAAGTTGATCCAGGGTATTGGAGTTTATGAATTCCAGAAAGCGTTGAGCTAAGGAGTTGGTACACAAGTAGTTTTCCCAGTTAATGGTGGGGTAGTTGAAGTCGCTCATTATTAGGATGTTTGGTTGAACCGTAATATTTTCCAGTACATCAAGAAAAGAGAAGTGGGAATCCTGGGGCATGGTGGGGGATCTGTAGCAAGCTACAGTTTGGATTGCAGTTTTGCCCATAGTTAGTTACACTTGGATAACCTCAGATGCATTATGCTGAGCAACTAGCCTGGAGGTGTGGATATCCTTAATGAATATGGACACACCTCCGCCTTTGGTTTTTCGGTCCAGGTTACATGGCCGAAAAGTGTGGTATGAGTTATAGCCTGGTAGTGCAGGGGTGCTCTCTGGAGCCTTGAACCAGGTCTCAGTCACTGCACAGATATCGATGTTCTCCATTTTAAGGAATGCCTCGAGTGAGTGCATTTTGAGATTTAGACTTCTAGCATCGAGTAGCATTACCCTCAGTTTTTGCTTGCTTGTTCCTGTTACGGTGGTGAAATTGTTATTTGAACCTTGCCTAAAAAAGGCACAATAGGGGCAGCAAGCGCCTTAGCCAGTATCCGGAATGCCAGGGGCGATGCTTTGCCAAAGATGGCCTGCACCTGTCGTGGTCTGTCGACCATGTCATCCCAAGCAGACAGATACTGGATCCCCTTAGAATGACACCAGAAGCTTAGCCAATTGTTGAAATCAATCATTTTGTCCTTGTACTGCAGCATCATTCTGGGTGATGGCAGAATGCTTCTCAGGGCTAGGGTCGTACCTGCCTGGGCTACAAGATCGGAGAGCTCTTCCATGTCTCTTTTTCATGTAGTCCAGGCAGGTACATCTCAGGTCATTCACCCCAACATGGACAATGACAGAGTCGTATTTGTACTTGTTGTGGAGTGACCTGAGTGCATGGGTTATATGGCGGGTCCTGTCACCCGACAGGCAGCTGACAGTAATCTTCACCTTGTTTACCCTGGTGTGTGGGACATCAGTGTGCCTGACTATAGAGTCACCTATGACTAGTGTGTTGGGTATGTTGTTTTGCCTTATTGGCTGTGGTTGAGTGGCACACTCAGTCTGTGGGCTATGTGTCATTTGGGTTGTGTTGGGGGATGGGAGGTTGCTTGTGTTTCTGCTTTGGAGGTCTCTGTTACTTAGGTTATTATTGAGAGCCTCTGCGAATGTTTTTGTGTTACTATGTGTGGATTTTGGTGGTGTAGATTTAGTGAGACTATGTGATGAGTGTGGTGTGGTGCAAATGTTTACCTTCTCCTCATGACTGTCAAGTTCAGTGTTGGTTGGAGAGAGCTTTACCTCAAGTTTGGCTAGATAAGTGCATCTCTCACAGGTTGTAGTGTTGGGTGGTAGGAGGAGAGGGTTGTCTATGTACATGAGGCAATTTCTACATTGCCTCAAGATGGCCAGATTCATCAGATAGACATGAGAGAACACTGGGAGCTGACCCTTGGACATGCCTGAATAAAAAACTATTTTCCTCTAGATAAGTGAGGAAAGTGAGTACAAGAGCTGTTTTTCTCTAAGCAAGTGAGGAAAGTAAATACAAAAACTGTTTTCCTCCAGGTAATGATGAAGGTTGAGTGCTGTAGTAATTAGTAGCTTATTTAGTGCTTGCAAGTTCTGAACAAGTGCTGAGCATGAATAAGCAAATTTTAAGTGGATGTGAATTGCAAATTTAAGTGGATGTGAATTGTGAAGTAATCTAGAAGGTCAGCAGGAATGCATGAATTGAACAGATTGTGGTGCGGTACATGAAGGCTAAGAGGAGAATTAAATTATGCTTTAAGAAAATAAGGAACCGTGAGAAGAAAGGAAAGCAAATTTGGGTAAAGTGGGAAGCCAGGAGGGAAAAGTTGCATGTGAAAAGTGGGAAACTTGAAGGATGAAAAATGTGTACAGAAGAAGGTAAGTAAGAAGGCTAGCAGACTTTGGCAGTCATCGTGAAGCAGACACCTAAACAAATATACTGACAAAACATTTATCTGCATGGGAGGGGGGTGAAGGAGGACTCTGTTAGATGTTGGGTTACTAAAGTGGAGACTGCAGATTTGGCAAATATGCTTAATGGGGGCTGGTCTTTTGGGCAGAGTGTCTGCATACATCACTAGAAAGTCTGGTTGATAATAACCCAGGTGCCAGCATGTCATCCAAGTGAAGATGGGAAGAAGCTGTATCACATCGTCATTTCTATAAAGGAAAGTTTGAGGACTGACAACAGTGGCATACACATGGAGGCTGTGGTAACTCCTAGAGCAAGTTTTTGGATAAACTGGGAGATTAGACTGTAAGTATTGAAGCAAAGGCCTCCCAGATGTGGGAAGTCATCCTAATGTTGAGGACATTGCACACCTGCTATGTGAAGGTCTTGACAGAGGTAGGAAGGACACTAGAAAAGACCTTGGGTCCAAAATATGATAGTTATATCTTGTCTGATTTATAATAGTAGGGCGAGTGCCCCTGTAGCTGAAAGTTGTATGTGGGGTGGGGGGGTGGGGGCACAAAAGATCTGCATATGCTGAGTAAGAAGACCTGATTTCAAAAAGCCATGTAGTGGGTAACTTGAATTTCTTTCTCTGCTGTCCCCCGCTCTGTGCAGGTCATGAAATCAGTAACTTGCCCCCCCCCCCCCCAAAAGTACGTTCCCCACCTTTGCACACACTAGGTTATGAGAATGCGGTCAGCACCTGAGTATCATGTTTTTTTTTTACTGCCACTCCCACACATAATTTTTATCTGTTCATGTGCTACTGGAAAATTCTTGCTTTTGATGTGTGAAAAAATAGATACCATCAATGCTTCTGCAGGTAACCAGATCATACTTGTAAGACCTACAGCATCGTTTGCTGTAGATTTTGGTGCCCTTAGGTCTGGCCTAAAAAGGAGCTAAACTAGAGAACCAGGGTGTTCCATAGAGTTCATAGGGACTGCACTGCATTCATGACTTCTTCTAAGGACCTCTTGTAGGGAGGCAGGTCTGTCAAGTTCGGGAAATATAACTAGAGGTAAACAGAGGGATATGGTCTCAGATGGTCAGATACTGGCTCGTTTAGATCGTATTGCCCCCCCCCCCCCAATAAAGAGCTTGACCGAAGAAACAGATGGTCTCTGCAGAGTTCATAAATGGGCAAAATCTCTGCTGCTTAAAGGGGCTGCAGATCTTGCTCTCCTTCAGAGGGAGGCAAAGTATACTTAATTCTGATGAGAATGGAAAACTTCCCTCTCATCTTGAGCAACTCCATTGTGCATATATGATGCATCAAATTCTAAATGGTTACTTCAGTTGCGGTGCTCCAACAAGCCTGGATGCTGTTACTGGACAAGTTGGAAGCCTTTTTTTGCTATCTGGGATTCTCACAGAAGGTTTAGTTTGCTGTATCCTGTACTCCTGTTACACACTACAGCTGTCTGATATCTACTTGTTCTCAGAGTGTTTACAAAAGTGTGTATTTTGGCTTTGCATGTTGACTTTGAGACTGATTGCAAGCAAGAAGTCACTTTTAGCCCGTCCAAAAGATTTTTATCATCTGAGTTAACTTGGATACCCTCATGTCTCGTATGTCTTCCTGTAGAGTGGGCCCAGGCAGATGTAGCACTGACAACTAGGTGTGGATGCTGAAGTGGGTGGAAACATGGGTAATCTTACAGCTGCTAACCCTCTTAATAGCCACCATCTGTACTCTCTCTTTGGCAGTCTGCAGATAAAGATGCTTCAGTGGCTGGTGAGATTTCTATAGCTTCTGAGTCATCACATTTCAGAATTATTTTAGTGTCAGAGCCTTGTCATCATCCTCATCCTTCAGGGTCTAAAAAAGGAGCTAAAACCAGACTACCCATTCAGTCAGGCTGTGATATGATACTTGAAATTGTAGAGCAGTACCAACTCACATCCTCTATAGGAATGTAACAATGGTTTGGCAGTGAGCCTTAGACAAGGGCATTTCTGCCTTGACTATCCAAAGCTATGAGGAAGTGAGTGTGCTGGTGGACTCTTAGGATCATAGAAGGTTACTAGGCTAATGACCCTGGGACCTTTACAAGCCTAGCCAAGAGTTTATCCCCAAAAAGAAACCTCAGTCAGCACTTGTTGCCCCTGTCAGTGAGGGACACAGGTGGAACTCCTGGGACAAATTTGTGGTTTCCCATCCACTCATCAAAGTTGCGCTTGAAGAGGATCAGCAAGGTACTCTTAACATGTATGGGAATTCAATTCCAGAGACGGGTCAGACTCTGGGAGGCAAACCTGTCTCTCCAGAAGGTTTTGTTGATGTTGCATATTAGATTCAGGCTTTTCGAGCAGGTAATGCGTGAGGAGTTGGACTTGCGGATATGGAGCATCTCTAGTAGGGCATTGTCCAAAATTGCCTTGTAGGCGAGACACAGATCACCCCTGAGCAATATGTACGATACCGATAGTGATTTGAGCCTGTCCGCATAGTATGGGTGTTGGGAGACCATGGATTCTCTCTCTCAGGTATTTCAGTGGCCTTTCTAGCTGGTGCAGATATTTGGAGAGGTACATAGCAAACGGGGCGTTATACTCAGTTGTTTGTCTGATGTCGAATATGAGGTTATCAACCTGAGTGCCCAGGTCACTCACCACAGGTTGTGTGCTTAAGGGGTTGCCGTTGATGTGGTAATCAGTAGGGGCCATGTTTTTGCCGAATGGTATGATGATGCATTTTTTTGCATTTAGCTTGAGGCCGGTATCTTTGGCACCAGTCATTAGTTGCTGTGAGACACTCTAGCAGTATATTAACATCATTTGTGGAGTCCGTGACAGCACCCAACTTACAGTCGTCCGAAAACTTTGTCAGCCACAGGCCATTTGTTTTTTTCCTGGACCTCTGAGAGATAGATGCCAAACAGTAGGGGTCCCAGGACAGATCCCTGGGGAACTCCACTAGTGACAGGTCTGCTATCGGAGGTGGAGGCGCCTATTTTGACTTTGAGGGTCCTCTTGGATGCATTTCCAATCCTCACTGGGAGTCGAAGACAAAGGGGAGCATAACAGTTATTAATCTGTTCCATACACTGGGAATATTGTCCCCCCCTAGTTTCGCTAATACACGTTTTCAGATACTCAATTTTCAATGTCTTCTAGCACAAATATCTTTTATACTGCAATAGTTTCCTTTATTTCTTATGAATGTATTCTAAATAAGTGTATGTGTAATTGTTTACATATAATAATTGTCTGTTCATGTATATTACTGAATGTCTGTTTAAAAATGTTTGTAATATGTTGGAGCTTTTCTCCAGGGACCTCCACTGAAAAGGAGTTTGACTAAACCGCTAAAAACAAAATAAAAATATATATTTCAGAAGCGGGGAAGAGTTTGTAATTGAGACATTCTTCCTCCCAGAATGGGAGCAGTTCCCCATACTGCTTTCCATCTTTCTTTTTCGCGTTCCATGCGAGATAGCGGAGTTCATAAAGAATTTCATAGTCAGCATCATCTCACCTTGTTGACTTAAAAGGAAGATGTTTCAGGCTGCTGGATCCGAAAGTACAGGAACCTATCATAGTACAATCCAAAGAAATCTTTCCCATAAAGTAATAGCAAGTGCACCTCCTCAAAGAGCTACTGCTTTTAGATCCTTTCTTCCCAAAAAGTTTATTTGCTTTTGTTGACTGGAAAAAGTCTACCTGGTTTATTTACACCTATTCAGTCGAGACCCTTGGAGAAAAGCTCTACAAATTGCAGGCAGATTTAGAGAAATTAGATGCTGCGGTGGTACGGTGGTAGTGTTGTTACCTCACAGTAAGAGTTTCTCCCGTTCGATTCTCGGCTGGGCTTGGGAGTGCCTTCTGTGTAGAGTCTGCATGTCCTCTCCACATTTGGGTAGCGTTCAAAAGACATGCGTGCGTAAATGGGCGTGCCTTCGTTGAAGGTTGGGCGTCGAGCTGGCACCTCGGCGATTTGTAAAAATCTACTGCCAATCATTAGTGGACCGGAGGTCCGCTGTGGCAACCCGTTACCGGGAAAAGCCGAAAGACAAACAACAAGAGCAGAACAAGCAATTTTAGTAGTAACAACAGTTGATTAAGATAGGAAACAAATTATAGGTACATTTTGAGAGATTTATGAAATCTATACCCTTGAAGTAATAACGGTTTAATTTGGTGAAAGTAAGGGTTACATAGCTTTGAAAAGGACATTCATCAGTCATGTTACTTAGAACCTCATGGCACATAACTTTCACTTTTGCCAAATACTGTTTCTAGTTGTTTTCTTCACTATTGGTATAGTCACTTGTGCGTATATTAAACTTTTCATTTCTGATTGGAAAGTAGTAAAGCAAGTGATGACCGTATCTAAACGCTTATTTGTTTGCAGTCTGTTAGTAGCATGTGTGCCAGTAGCTGTTTAGTATTTAGAACTGGGTCAAAATATGAATGGGGTGAGGATTTTAGTAGCCTAAATGTTGGATCGCGAGTGTTCAGTTCAGTTGATGGGTACTTTGGTTGCCTTGTTGAGTTCTGCCTATGGACCGAGGAAACAGGATTTGAGGGCTGACTAAAAGTGGTTAAGTGTTTGGAGGTTGTTTACTATAGAAGGCAAGTTATTCTGGAATTTAGAGATGAGACTGTATGTTGTCAGCATGAGAGTTTGTAGATCTTTGCATTTTAGTCAGGAGTTGGTCTTGAGATCTTGGTTATCTAAATGGAGTATATTACAGGAAGAGGTTTACTAAGGGTGGGCTGTTATGAGGGAATTGTAGTGTCTTGTATGCTGTTTGCAGTTGCATATAGTGAAGTCTGTTGAGAAGATTTAGACACCGTTATTAGTCTAAGGTGGTACAGTGATGGGTCTTACTGGTGTTTGAAACAAATCTTGTAACCTTAATGTAACATTGTTTTAATGTTTTAGCTTGGGGAATGGAGGTTTGCTAGAGCAGTGGATGTAAATAGGAATTAGCTGTTGCAATATAGCCAGTGTTAGGCAGCATGTAGCTTGGTATAGGAAACCAAGTGTAGTGTGTTTTATAAGTGGCATACTTGATGTAGAGAACAAGTGTGGAATTGTCATCAGTGATAATGCCTAAGAATTTTGTGAGAGATCACTTATTTTTTCTAAGGATGTGATAGAAAAGGAACTTGAGTATGTGTTATATAGTAGTAGCTTATGTGGGTTTTTTTTCCAGTTTAGTGGTAATTGTGCTCTTCTTAGCCTGGATTATATATTTGCAAAGCATTTTTGAGTCATTTGTAGCTTGGATAGGGATGTAGTTTGAGCGTATAATAGTGGAATCATCAGTATGTTGAATGAGTGTAGCTTGCTCAGCCACTGTGTACAGGTCATTGTAAAGACATGACAGAAGCAAACATACAGGTTGAAGTCATAGCAGTGACTGAAAATACCAACAACTTCTAACTAGCAGGCTTACATTTTTTAGGTGCAAGAGGCCTTTTTCCCTGGGTGGAGAGGTATCTTGAACAGCTATGATTTCCTTATCCTGTCTGGGGCAGGGCTGCAACCATGCGCAAGACTGATGACCCAGTCTGTGACTCCCTGTCAGGCCTCTGTATTCATTCTGCAAAGGGGGGCACAGCCGCTTGCATCCTGAGTTGTTTATGTACTTCTGATTAAACAGAAAAAATGCAGTCCCATGTAGTGCGTGCGCTCAAAAAACACTCAGTAATCCAAACTGTAAATTCCAACATGAAGCATAAACAGCCAGGGTGTATCCCAAGTAATCTTATAGGTACAGTGGCACAATGATGGGTAACCCGAAAAGTGCAGTTTTGGAATTAACTGAACTCCTTCCTCAGTAATCTTTGATCTATTTCTTTGTTTATGTACTTCACCACCATAACTCTGTTTTATGATCAGAGCAAAATGGGCTTTGTGCTCAAATAGCTTTCCTGGGTTTTGAGGGTGAAAAACATTGCCCTTAAGGCCATCTGATTGAAGTGAAACCCACTTTCCAGGGTTCTGCATCTACAGCCACTACATGAGTAGATGCAGGAATGAAAACAAGTTTCGCACTGAAGTTGTCGAGAGTCCACTACCACGGTAAAGTACTTTAGCAAGGGCCTTGCCCCAACATGTTTATGAGGATGTGTTTCAAAAAATCTCCACATGCTCATCTGGTGCTAGATAGATGTATGGAGTCTATCCTCTGATACCGCTGCATTTGCTTCTCAAGTATAACGGAGTCAGTGTGAGCTTAAATTTTACTATTCCAGCATTATCTGTTTTTCTCATGGCGTCGCACATCTCTAGAAAAATCAATTACAGGATTGCTACTTTAATCATGTTTGAGCAATACATTTCTTAATAGACCAAATGTATTTCTGGCAGAATTTTCTGAGCCTCAAACATTTTCTAATCCTAAATATAAACTGTTTGAAAGTAATGTTCTATAAGATAACCTGGATAAAACTATTCTATGCAGTTATGATAACAATGTCATTCTCCCCTTAATGTAAAAAAAAAATGTTGAAGCCTGTTTGGGTAAGATGGGCATTGGCTTTGCAGCCTTTGAAACTCACTGCCCATTGCAGCACCTGCCTGTAAAGGCGTGTAAAGGGAGCTGAAGATTGTGCCAACCATAAAGCCCAAGAAACATGGGAGACTCTGAGCTTGGACCCTCCAGTGTGATTTCTCCTATGTTGCCAAGGCTATGACTTCCTGAGACATTTCTGTGGGCTGGAATGAATGAGAGAGAAGAATGCTGACCTGTGTTGCTGCTGTGGAGTTCTACTGAACAAGAAGGAGCCAGGCAAATTGTTAGGAAAATGGGAAACAACTTCTGCAAAGCCCACTGTAGACTGGTTAGCCCCATCATAATTCTGGGAGTAAAGCAGATGTCCTATGGAAGCATTTCATACCAGAAGTGGACAAAAATCAGACAGCAACTGAATGTGTGTTAATAAAAAAAAAAATGTAAATATTATGGCAAGTTCAGAGACCTCCTGAAACAACCTCATGACAGTCCAAAATGTAGGTTCTGTAAAAAAAAAAAAAAAACGGTCACACATCTTATTGCTTGGAGTAATGCACTCATGGCAAAGGGCCTGTATACTGAAAAGCACAGTAAAATGGCAAGAATGTTTGAAAATTGTGCAAACAGTACAATGTAGAAGTAGATGAGAAGCATTGGAAACCTGAACCACAAAGCATTGTAGTGAATGATGCATTGTACATCACACGCCATCACCCATTGCAGACCGTTAAAAAAAAAAAAAAGTAGATGTGAGAAAGCCAGACATAGTAGTCTGTGAAAAAACAAACAGAAGTAGCATTGATCATTAAAATTGCACCCAATGATTACAGTGTCTTGCGTACAGAGAGAGTCATAAAATACCAGGATTTGCAGACACAAACAAGAGCAATGTGGAGCACTCTTGGCCACCATCAAAGATTGAAAGAATCTCCTTTCCCCCTCTTCTATATGTCCTACCTTCCAGAATCTCTCTTGGACACTTCTTTCTTCTCACCATACACTACCAACTACCAAACGTTAACAGCCCTCTAACATTCTTTCATTAATAATCCACCCTCTGTTCTCCTATAACAATGCCTTAGCTGTATCACTATAAAGTGACTAACATAACCACAGCATAAAATAAAATAGTACTACAACTGACTACAGTAGTGACCTTTCAACAAATTGTATTGATATCCCAAGGATAGGTTGTATAACATGTATTATATGTTTGTTTCCTCTGCCAATGCTTTATTGTGATACTACAGTGTTTAACATAAATACTGTATATACTGCAGTAGTGGTGCTGCGGTAGCGTTGTCTCCTCACAGTAAGACATTGTTCTGTTCGATTCTCAGCTAGAGCGTCTTCTGTGTGGAGACATGCGTGAATGGACGTACCTTTGTTGAAGGTTGTGCGTCAGGGCCGGCAACTCGGCACGTAAAAATCTACTGCCAATCATTAGCGGACCGGAGTTCAGCTGTGGTGACCCCTAACCGGGAAAAGCCGAAAGACACAACAACTGTATGTAATAAGGCACGAAATTCGTAACTACCGTCTAGGTCATACAGATCCTTCAACAGGTTGTACTAACATATCCGAAGACCACGTTCTATAGCATGTACTGTCTATATGTATGTGTTGAAAACAGGATGTCCTTCAAGGATGCATCTGCAGTCCTTACAAATGGGTTGTCCTGTCGTCAGGCAGCCCTTCGGTCGGCTGGATTCCAAAGTCTGGGTCTGGCCTCGGCTGGTGTCGCACTTCACCCGACGTCATAGCTGCAGTTCTTCGGGTATAAAGGCATCAGCCGACACCATTTTCCTCAGTCTTTCTTGCCGCGTGGCGCCCGAAGCAGAAGCTGTTCGCAAGTGCCGGTCGGTCAGAACCAGAGATTACTACTACCAAATACTTCTACTACTACCGAAGACTTCTAAAAAGCTAAGTACCCCGTTGGGGACTCTTTCTTGCCTCAGCCGATGTCAGAAAAAGTGAATAACTGTTTAACTTGTGGGAAACAAATACCTCATAAAGATTTCCACTCTTACTGCTTACCTTGCTTAGGCCCAGACCACGACGTAGCAGCTTGTCTAGCCTGTGCTTCTTTTAACCGATGGACGCTTAGACATCGGTCGGAATTTGCTGAGGAGTTTTTCGGCTCCGATTTTGCTTACATTATGCCGTCGGATCCTCCGACTATGCAAATATCTAAAAAACGCAAGGAAAAGGACCGACACTCGCGGTCCGCAGTTTCGGCCGAAAGCGCGGTTAAGCCAACCGCGAGTGTCTCGGTTTCGGCTGAAACCGAGCAAGCGGTTCTTCCTTCAGCCGAAAACTTACCTCCAACCGAGGCCTCTTCCAACCTGGTGGAGTCGGCTTCTGAAATCCCACCTGCTCTTGCAGTTTCTCAGGAATTATCTGACACTATCCCCTTGGATATTTCAACTCCTGCACGTGGAGCTGCTAGGCCACCTGCAGCCATGTCTATTAAGGCCTTTGCCAGGGCTAAAGCAGCTAAATCTACTAAATCTGTGCCTGCTAAGACCCCCTCTCACAGGCCTAGCTGTAGCTCTAGCTCACAAATGCTTAGTCTAGCAGAGGATCTCATTTCTTTAATCCGGGGATCCCAACCTCACCCAGACAGGGCCTCTCACCCACCTCCAGAGAAGAGGCCTAGAGCAGAGCCCCCTGAGCCAGTTTCTTCAGATGATTCCTCTGATGAGTCAGATAATACAAACCCTCCAGAGGGCCCTTTCTCCCCTTATGAAGACTCTGATGCTGAAGAGTCCATTCCTTCTGCCTCTCCGCCTGAGGAATTTTCCTTTGGGGAAACCTTGCATGCTATGAGGGAACAATTTCAGTGGCAGGGCCAGGATTTCTCAGACTCTAGAAAAAGGCTTAGAACTTTTCTGCATTTACCACAACATAGGCCTTTAGCCATCCCTCCAGTTCTCTCTGTTGTAGATGATGTATTTAATGATGCTTGTACTGCTCCTGATTCACTTCCTCCGGCCCCTGCTAAGCCCGATAGGTACTACAGGGTCCTGGACACGCATTATCATTTGTATAAGGCTCCTTTTGCAGATCCCGAGACTATTTCCCAGGGACCTCTGCCAAAAAAACCCTCCCCTCTGAAAGGGAATCCAGGTCCTTAGAGAGATTGGGTAAAAAAGTTTACACTTCTGCTACTCTTTCAGCTAGGGCCTTGAACTGTCAATTCCACATGATCCAGTATCAAGAATTTATGCTAGACCAGTTAACCAAAAAGCTGTCCTCGGATGAACCATTAGACAAAAAATCTGTTCAGGAAATGGTACATAACATTCAGCAAGTCAGTAACCGTTCCTTAAAATGCGGCTATGATGCACTGGAGGCTTCCTTTAGATCAGCCATGACTGGCACAGTTATCAGAAGGCATGCATGGTTAAAAGAGCAGGCCTTACCAGACCATGTCAAATCTAAGCTACTAGATGCTCCCATGGACAAGATCAATTTGTTTGGCTCTCCTGCACAACAGGTGCTGAAGAAGATGGAAGAGAAGGCAAAATCTGTCCAGACAGTGAAAGATTTCTTACAGGTCCAACCTCCAAGATTTAGCAGGAATTGGCCCTCCAAAAATTGGTCCTTTCCAGACTCCTCCAGAGCTCAGAGAGGCAGAAATAGGTTTTCAAGAGGCAGAAGTCAATCCAGGGGTGCCTACAGGGGACGCCAGTGGCAGGGTAACAACCAGCGAGGTACAGCCACAGACACAGCCACCACCACTACTACAGGACAATCACAGTGACTTGGCTCTGGCACCGCCTACCAGGGAACAACTAGAAGCACCCTTAGACGGGAAGCTAGCCTTATTTTCAGTAAACTGGCATTTCATCACGAGACAAGTGGATTTTGCAGACAATAGACCAAGGTTACAGGTTTCAATTCCATACTCTACCAAGGAAGAGAGGAATGCCAAACCTACCTCCAAATCAAAAGGCAGAAGCTCTAAAACAAATAACTCAATTACTAAGGATGAGAGCTGTAGAAAAGGTACCATCTATGGAGCAAGGTCAGGGATTTTACTCCAGACTCTTCCTGGTACCAAGAAGAGAAAACAAATGGAGACCTATTCTCGACCTGTCCGCTTTAAACACATTCCTCATTGTTCCAAAATTCAAAATGCTGACCCTACAGCAGCTTCTTCCCATGTTGGGCAAGGAGTCTTGGCTGGTAACTCTAGATCTCAAGGAGGCATACCTGCACGTCCCCATATGACCAAATTGCAGAAGATACCTCAGATTTCTTGCAGGATCAGAGAATTATCAGTTCTCAGCATTGCCCGTTGGCTTGTCTACTGCGCCTAGAGTGTTCACGAAATGCCTGGCATCAGTAATTGCTCATTGCAGGCTTCAGGGAATCCAAATCTACCCTTACCTGGACGACTGCCTGATACAAGCGGACAACAAAAACAAGCTAACAGAAGACTTGAAAAGGGTCATTTATCTACTGCAAGCCCTGGGATACACAGTCAATATAAAAAAGTCAAGGCTGATACCATCCCAACGGATAACCTTTTTGGGTGCAGAACTGGACACATCAAAATAAATGGCATTCCTAACAGTAGAGAAACAGGAACAACTCCCTCTCTACTTCTTGGCATTAACAAAGCAGAACCAGCTAACAGCAAGAAAAGTCCTGCAAGCCTTGGGTTTCATGGCATCCTGCATAATATTAGTTCCACATGCCAGACTACACATGAGAAAGTTACAGTGTTACCTAAGGAATTTATGGTCTCAACACAAGCACAGCCTAGAAACCCAAATTCCTATAATTCCATGTTTAAAACAAGAATTCCAATGGTGGGCTCAGGCCTGTCAATCAAACAAAGGGCTGCCTTTCCACAACACTCAACCAGGCCAGACCATCACAACGGACGCCTCAGACCTCGGTTGGGGGGCACACATGCTGGACAAATGCATACAAGGCTTATGGACTCAAGACCAGCTGCACCTACACATAAATCAAAAGGAAATGCTGGCAGTAAAACTGGCAATTCAGGCATTCAGACCATTTCTCCAACAAGGCCAACTGTTGATAAGGACAGACAACACCACAGTTATGTGGTACATCAACAAACAGGGAGGCACACATTCGTACCCTCTATGCCGGATGGCAATGGACCTCTGGAATGTGGCCCTGAGCTTCAACATTCAGTTACAAGCAATTTTTGTGCCAAGAAAAGAAAACATTCTAGCAGACATACTAAGCAGAACTACCACGGATGCCCACGAATGGATGCTGCATCCGGACGTCTTCAAAGCCATTACAAAAAAATGGGGAGTACCAGAAATAGACTTATTTGCATCCCCACACAATCACCAACTGAAGAAATTCTGCACGAGGACGTACCACCCACTTGCTTGGAAAGTGGACTCCCTATCTTTCAGTTGGAAAAACCTGACAGCATATGCATTCCCACCACTTCCTTTGATGCACAAGGTGCTATTGAAAATCAAAGAGGATCAACCAAGGATCATCCTGATAGCTCCAGACTGGCCAAGGCAACATTGGTACCCACTACTGAGGAGCATGTCTCGGGAACAAATGTGGGCTCTACCTCTAGTTCCCTTACTGTTAACACAGAACAACTACAACACCCTGCATCCAAACCTGAAAACACTGCAGCTGTCTGCCTGGAACATTGCATAAGACCAAATAACCCAGATTTATCTCAAAGGGTTAAAGACATTATCTTGGAGGCTCGCAGACCCTCAACAAGAAAAAAATTATTCAGCAAAATGGAAGAGATATCACATTTGGAGCAATGCAAAGGGAGAAAATGTGTCACTGGCAAACATAGCCAACATCCTGGAATACTTGGCAGAGCTCTTCCACAACGGCCTGTCCTATTCTTCCATTAAGATTCATGCATCAGCTATTTCAGCAGAATACAACTTGGATCCTCCCGTCTTCTCACATCCTCTGCTCAGGCAGTTTCTGAGAGGAATTAAAAATGTAAAACCACCTAGGAAACCACCATTGCCAGCATGGGACTTAAACTTTGTACTAGAAAAGTTGACACTCCCTCCTTTCGAACCAGCAGCAACAGCAGACTTACAATACTTATCATGGAAAACTGCTTTTCTACTTGCAATCACTTCAGCAAGAAGGGTATCTGAGCTACAGGCATTAATGGCAGTACAACCCTTCCTGATCTTCCATCAAGATAGAGTGTCCATGAGAACAAATCCTACTTTTATGCCAAAGGTGGTCTCCAGGGTATCTTTAAATCAAGCTATCCATCTACCTACATTCTTCCCCAATCCACAAAACAGGGGAGAAAGACTGTTGCATACCTTGGATGTACATAGACAACTACGCTACTACCTGGACAGGACCAAGGGCAATAGAAAAACTGACCAGCTACTGGTAGCATATGCAGCAGGGATGGAAGGAAAAGCAATTTCAAAACAGACAATCTCTAAGTGGATAGGAAATTGCATTAGATTTTGTTACTCTTACCATGGGAAGAAAACTCCAGAAAACATCAGACCTCACTCTACAAGGGCAACAGCCACTACCACAGCTTTTCTACGAGGAGTGGCTACCAAAGACATTTTAGAGGCTGCTACTTGGAGCTCCGTGCATACATTTGCCAAGCATTATAATTTGCCTTTATACTCCAGATCCCGAGCAGGTTTTGCCACTGCTGTTTTGCAAGGGATCTTAACTGCACCATAATCTTTTATTTTCTCCTCCTCCCCCAGTTTGGCTATGGTATTCTACCCATTTGTAAGGACTGCAGATGCATCCTTGAAGGACATAGTACAGTTTTGTACCTACCATAAATGTAGATGTCCGATAGGCATGCATCTGCAGTCAGGATTACCCACCCTCCTTCCCCTCTGTGGTACTCCTAGGGTACTTGCCCATCTTGTAGCTAGCTGGGGGAATCTATTATGGTGTATTTGTTTGTATATATGTACATACATGCTTATTTTTTGTTTGCTCTCCACTATTTGGAACCATTTGCATTTTCCAAATTTAGCATTCCTAGAGGGCACCTGGCATCTGGGGCAAGAAACACTGAGGAAAATGGCGTCGGCTGATGCCTTTATACCCGAAGAACTGCAGCTATGACGTCGGGTGAAGTGCGACACCAGCCGAGGCCAGACCCAGACTTTGGAATCCGGCCGACCGAAGGGCTGCCTGACGACAGGACAACCCATTTGTAAGGACTGCAGATGCATGCCTATCTGACATCTACATTTATGGTAGGTACAAAACTGTACTTTCTCTTGACCCAGATAGACCTTCCCGGTAAACAAATGTCAAATGTTGTTGTTGTTGTTGTTTGTCTTTCTGCTTTTCCCGGTTAGGGGTCGCCACAGCGGAACTCCAGTCCGCTGATGATTGGCAGTTGTTTTTTTTTTATGGTGTCGAGTTGCCAGCCCGATGCCTAACCTTCAACGAAGGCACGCCCATTCAGCACATGTCTTTCGAACGCCTACTCGACCGCGGGGAGGACATGCAGACTCCACACAGAGGGCACTCCCAACCCAAGCTGAGAATCGAACGGGAGAACTTCTTGCTGTGAGGCAACAACGCCACCGCTGCACCACCGCGGCAGACAAATGTCAAATAAATAAAGTAAAATTTATGTCAAATAAATAAAGTAAAATTTATTTGATAAACTTTGTTCACTGACTTAGGAATGGGGTCCATTCCTGTAATGGTAATTGAAACCCAAAAGACTTGGAGAAATTAAACCATCATTTTGTACTGAACATGAAAAATGACCCAGGACAAATTGGGGGAATCCCTTATATACACCCTAGACACTGATGTGCCTAAATGTATAATTCTGTCTAGAGACGTTATCCAGATACCCTGCTTCATCAGGTGCATGACTCATGGTATAAATACATAAAATTAACGGTGGAGTCATTGAAGCTCAGTACTGAAGCTTGATATACTAAATGTATTTTGGATTAAATGCAGTTATGTGGAGGGCAAAGGACCCCCACATGTCCATGCAGGAGCACACTCCTTTAAATAATGTAGCTACTTTCAATGTCGCTAAAACTTCCAGGGTAAGTTATAATTCATTTTTTTTTCTAAAGCTCATTCAGTCTGTCAGACTACATCATTCAGGTTTCATCAAATTAATTGGGTGATTGATTAAACAAATGCCCCTTCATCCTCCACCCCAGAGAGCCACCATCACAATGTGATATGTTAATAAGGCCTCGGGGGTGTTGTATCTGATCCTTCTCAGAACAAGGCTGTGTGAGAGATTAAACATTTACTCTTCTTCATAAGAGTTCTCTATGTCACCCCTTTGTGGTGTAGATCTTGTGTGTATTCTAAGACCTAAGTGGGCACAATGGACACAGTCTTGTCACTGACTAGAGTTCTTTCTAAGGGGAGGTCCTAATTATCATCTGTAATCCTATCTAGTACTAGTTAGTCCATGTTGATGGCTTTCCAAGCTGATACAATTGCCAAAACTTGTCCTCCCATGAGCAGTCCTTTGGATAATCAGGACTGCAGTTGCAGAGCCATCTTTCTAGAAAACTTTGTTGGCATAGCTGAGTGAGACAGTATAACCTGACACTTAGGAGGCTGCTTTCATCCTTTAAGGGGGCATGTTCTTGGCGTATTATGTAGGCCAAGGAAAATAAACTAGAAGTGTTCCCCAAAAGGTTTATAGGTTGGTACTAGGCTATCAGCCCTAGGGCCTATACAAGCCTAGCCATAACAATTCCCTGGCTATTTCTTCCCACACTACTTCCCTGGACCCCTGTCTAGCAGGGCGACTGACGTGATCTCCGGGGTGAATTTCCTTTCTCCCACCCAATTGTCAAGGTTCCTTTTGAAGAGGGCCAAAGAGGCGCTCTGCTTGACATGTATGGGCAGTCTATTCCAGAGTCTGGGGAGTCCCTGGGTCAGGAACCTATCCCTCCAACATGTATTGTTTATTGTGATGACTAGGTTTAGATCCCTGGAGCGTGTGTCTCTGAGGGATTGGGATTTCTTTAAGTGTAGCATGTCCAACAGCTCTGGGTTTGACATGGCCTTGTATGTTAAGCAGAGATAGCCTCTGAGTAGACTATATACGACAGAATATAGCTGGAGTTTCTTAAGGCGGTCAGCATAGGGCATCTGCTTTAGGCCTGGGATTCTTTTAGTGAGGTATTTCTGCGGCCTTTCCAGTTGTTGCATGTGTCTTGAGAGGTACATACTAAATGGGACGTTGTTATTCTATAATGGGTCTAATGAGGGATGAGTACAGTGGGACAATGACTTCCTTTTTTCTGGATGAAAAGCCCTTAGTGATGAGGTGTGCCACATAGAAGGATTTCCTGACTGTTGTGGCTATGTGGTTATCAAAGGTGAGACCACTGTCCACCTGTGTCCCTATGTCTCTTATCACACTTTCTGTGTTTAGTGTACTGCCACCTATGTGGTTATTCATGGGTATATGTTTTTCCCGAAGGGGATAACTATACATTTTTTAGCATTGAGCTTGAGCCTATGGCTGTGGCACCAAGCATCTGTTTCTGTAAGGCCCTTTAGTAGAGTATCCACATCATTTGGGGATTCAATAATGGCACCCAGTTTGCAGTCATCTGCGAACTTTGTTAGCCAGAGTCCCTTAGTATTGGCCTGTACTTCAGAGAAGTAGATGGCAAACGAGTGGTCCCAGGACTGAACCCTGAGGTACTCCACTTGTCCGGAGCTGGATTTGGAGTCAGCTACTTTTACAGTGTGGCTTCTGTCAGTAAGCCAGTTGGCAACCCATTGAGTGACCTAGGGATTAATGCCCAGCTTAGTAAGTTTATCTATGATTCCAGAGTGGGGGATGGTGTCAAAGGCCTTGGCAAGGTCCAGATAGGCTGTGTGGGACCGCCTTACCCTCTTCCACGGCTCTGGAGACTGATTCAAAGAAGTGAGTCAGGTTCAGAAGACAAGATCGGCCCTTCAAGAACCCAAAGTGGGTGGGGTCCAGTGTTTGAAGGTTGCCAATGTCTTTGTTTATAAGTTCCATGGCCTTGCAGATCAGGCTCGTCAGACTGATGGGGCGGTAATTCCCAGGATCCAAGGTGGATCCCCCCTTGTGGAGTGGGATAACTGTAGCTGTGCACCACTCAGTGGGTACGAAGCCTGAGGTGAGGCTATGATTAAACATGACACTTAGGTGAGGTGCCAGTTCATTTTGTAGTTCATGTAGTACACAGCTCGGGATGTCATCTGGTCCCATGGATGCTGTATTCTTAGCTTTGGAGAGTTTTTTTTTTTTACCTGTGTGGCCATTATTACCAGAATTTGGCAATTTTCCGGTATTGAGATGGGCCATTTAGGGGGTGAGAGGGGGGTGAGGTTGGCACTGAATCGATCTGCCAAGATATTGGCAATATCCTTGGCATCAGTATATTTAATGCCATTCTGTTGTAGCTCAGAGCAGATCTGAGCATTCTCATTTAGATTCTTGACATAGTTATAGAATGCCTTCTGGTTGTCTTTGGAATCTTTGGCAATTTTATTTTCGTATCTAGCTTTGGAGGATTTTATGAGGGATCTCATCTTCTTACTGAGGTTGTTAAGGGAGTTTTTTGCATCCTGGGATTTTCCTCTTTTCTGCAACAGCTTCTTACTTTTTTTGTAAAGTTTGTTTATGGCAGGGGACCACCAGATTGGCTTAATTTTTTTGGAGGAGAGCATCTTGGTTCTATTTGGGATGGCACTATTCATGCATGACTGGATGTGCTCATACAGTGCCTTAGTGTAGGACTCAGCAGTTGAACTTTCAGTTCCCGTCTGCATGGGTGTCTTAAAGTTTGTCACTTCTGACTTGAGTAGCATGAAGTTGACTTTGGAGAAGTTTTTTATGGAGGTTTCCTTACTGGGGGGTGGGATGTGGATGTTAAGGGTGATTAGCTTATGGTCTGACCTGACTAACGAGGGGGTGACCATAGGTGTGGGGCATCGATTTCCCATGTTGGTAATGACCAGGTCTAGAATATTGGAGCTCTTGGTGGGACAATGGATTAGTTTATCCAGGGCATTGGAATTTATGAATTCCAAGAACCATTGGGCAAAGGTGTTAGTACACAAATAGTTTTCCCAGTTAATGGCAGGGTAGTTAAAGTCGCCCAATATTAGGGTGTTTGGTTGTATCTTAATATTTTACATTATGTTTAGAAAGGTGTAGTGAGAATCTTGGGGCATGGTGGGGGATCTGTAGCAAGCTACTGTTTGGATTGCAGTCTTACCTAGTGTTAGTTGCACCTGGAGAATTTCAGACACATTGTGTTGGGCAACTAGCCTGGTGGTGTGACTATCCTTGGTGAATATGGACACTCCTCCACCTTTATTGTTTCGATCCTGGTTTGGTGGCCGAAAAGTTTGGTAAGAGTTGTAGCCTGGTATTGCAGGGGTTCTCTTTGGAGCCTTGAACCAGGTCTCAGTTACTGCACAGATGTCGATGGTCTCCATTTTTAGGAGTGCCTCGAGAGAGTGCATTGTTGCACTCTCGAGAGAGGGTTGTGCTCTTGTACATGCAGGGACAGATCCTACTGTATGTTGAGCAGTTTATAAAATTCCAACATCTGGGTCATCCTGTTAGTTCCACCTAGCACAGGATGACCTGGGAATGTCTCCTCATTTCTTGTTGCCAAGCTGTCCTTGACTTAGGGATGGGAAGTAGACTCACAGGTACTAAGTTCAGATTTTCAGCCCTCATAGAGGACTTCAGGGAGTTCACTTTGTGCGCTGTCTGCCAGAAACTACAGAGTGAGAATGTCAGCGCAACATCTTTCCTTCCCCACCTGAGGGCAAATCTCCAGGATGGCATGAGGGAAAATTTGCAAGTGTCTGGAGACCATCTCATGGCTGAACTTTGCAGCGAAAAGCTTTAGGTGATGCTAAGCCTTCTGAACTTTTACCCTTCCCAGTCTTTCCGCTACCAAACAGGAATGGCTTGAAGGAATATCCTACTAGTTTTGTGCTGGCTACCTACCATAGCTAACTTTGTGTGGGATATGATTAATTTCTTTTTCTCTCTTGTAAGTGGCTGGATTGAAGCAGTGGCAGTTGTGGCATTTCACACTTTATACTTTACAAGAAGTATAAACAGTGACAACACAGTTCTTTGCTTGTAGTGTGTCTGCTGAAGAAACACTTAAATGTTTTTGCATTTTAGTCAATGAACATTAGCCTTCTTAAAGTTTGAAATGAGAGGCGAACAGGAGCTGTGTGCACCCTCCTAGCCTGCTGTTTGACATCATGATTTGCACCAACAGGTGTCCCTGACAGAGGGGCAGAACACATTTCAGAATGGTGTCAAACTTAAGCTATCAGATAAGGAAATTTCAGCATTTGTTCCCTATAGAGGATCTTCAAAGTAAGATTTGGTGGTAATGAGATGGAGCTGTGTAGGTGCTAGCCAGGGGTTGCAGGTTTTGGGGGTTGGGGTTGACTGGTTAAGTTGCTTACCTTACAGGCAAAAGAATGTTTGATACCTTTGGGAAGAATGGCTAGGCTTTAAAAGTCCCCCCTGGGGTCATTAGCCTAGTAATCACCAATATAAAATAGGGCGTAGCTGGATAGATTTTAGATTAAAGGTCTTCTGAGGCATCCACTGTAACAGTAAGTCATAACATTTGGGTTTACCCCCATTTCTGTGGCATGTCTCCTCACCAACATTTCTCCATGCATTAGTTTTCTGAATGGGGTAATCGGCGTAGGACTCAAACTTGCTGTAGTAATAAGGCTTCCAATTGAAATTGAGAGTCGCAAAGTCTAGAATGCTGAAAAAGTTCAGAAATACAAGAGAAAAGTGAATGTAGAACATTTTTTTTTCTTTGAACTTGTTGTCTTTTACTCTAGGGGAAAGCCCCCCCCCCCCCCCCTCCGAACTTCAACTTTGAGATCAGCATATCTCGGAGAAAAGGTAATTAACTGAGAAATGGAAATCTTAGACTTAGTATGTGTAAATTTGTATTTTTATTCATTCAGTCCACATTCCAGGGCTCAGCATTACAAATTTCAGTCAGCATTTTAATTGTTTACAAGTAATATAGGGAATATGCGGCCTGCCTACATATAGCTGATGTTGCATGTTTCCTTCAGTACTCACTGCTTCTGTAGTGCTGGACGAAATTCTGTTGCATAATGTTTCATTTTTCCCTCGGCAGTTTATTATTTCTTTTGGTACTTAGTCAGCAACGATGAAGGACAGAAAATGGCTTTTATTAAATAGTCAGTAAATATGCCTGTGGTAAACAATCCGCACCCAAAGATTACTACACAGAATTTAATTTGTTTGGGCACAGAGCAGGCTACTAAATTAAGAAAACTTAACACACTAATTATTTTTAAGAGAGACACTTTAAATCCTTAAGTATTCTATTAAAAATTTATCTTAAATATTTTTAACCAGCAGAGGCAAAGATGGCTAATTCACTAAAACAAATAAATTATCATCCACTTCCTCTGAAGACCCACACTCAGTCCTCCTAACTTTTGTTGTCACTAAAATGTCTGGTGACTCAACTAAGATATGCATTCTGCCACTGTAGTACATGCCCCTCAGCTGTACAGATATTCGCAGAATGTCCAGATTTTTGCCTCATACTTTTGGTCTGTTTTTCATAAAGTTGTGGTTTTATAGCAAATTAGTGGCAAATCATTACTGATTGAAGTTAAAAAATAATGATGGACATTTGAGTTTCAGACTTCATACCTCCAGAAAATGTATGCTAATGCAAAACCTGTTTTATCAACTTTCTAAGTTTGTAAGAGGAGTACTGAAAAATTGTCTCTATTTTGGGGCCTCTGTCCCACTTTTATTTATGGCTTTGTCCAGATTTCTTGCTGTAAGAGGTATGCTGTAGTACCATCGAAGATCACAAACATTGGTGTCACTTGATCTCAAAGAAGGCATACTCTGCGGTAACTGTCTTAGTACTGATTTATAGCCTGCCAAGACTTGTCCTTAAAGTAAAGCATATAGATGATCCAGACTTTGTAGAGGAGCCTGCTGCTGGCACAGCAGCTGTAGCTGATGTCCCAGTCTCAGAAAGGACCTGCTCCTGTGTATCTGTAGCTCTTTCTGTATATTACAAAGTTTTGGTGAAAAATATGTCTAACTACTGAACAACAAGGACAGGCGTAGGTCCCCTTTGAAATGGCGCATATATCAGGCCTCAAACATAGCATGAGGCTAAGCTTTCTGGTGCCAGGAACAAATGAAAAGTAGATCCTTTCACTTATTTGAGACAGAGTAGTGTTTTGCTACTTTTGTAGCACTACTCCCCTCAATTTATTCTGACCATGAAGTCTGTTGCCTGGACATCCTCCTCAGCACATCAACACTTAGTGAAGTAGTCAGTAGCTTGTAAAAAAATCATGAATGTGACCACCTCTTATTTACCCTCTTCCCTAGAAGAGGTATTTAGAGATTGTAAAGCTCTTTCAGCATGACTTCTCCTATACTTCCAAATTCAAATATTCTAGTACCTCTTCCAGTGAAACAACACTCATCCAAGCATACAGGTTTGTGAACCTGTCTTGTACGTTTAATGCATAAAACTTGAATTGATGCTGTAAAAGATGACCCAGTAGGTGTGGCACCATCATAAACTGCTGATGTGATTCCTGTTCCTCTTGGAACACTGTTTTGGGAAGAAAGGAGGTTGTTGGATAGGACTGTATTTTTTGTGTGTTTGTGTGTATATGTACAATGAAATATTATTGTGGCCTGTAATTACCTAGTTTGTATGTTGATATATTGAAACTCTTTTGGTGCATGTTCAGTCTGCTGTAAGTAAATTGCCAGATACAGAGGAGACAGGTGAAGTAATCCCCTACTAAAACATCTGAAAAATACTGTCACAATTTTGTGAATGCATTAAGGGCAATAGTGATGGAACTGGTTATTAAATGGTATGCCTGGGCATAGCTCTCCTCTATCCCCTGCTTTTGTGTTATTTGTGGTCTCTACCAGGTTCATAGATTCATAGGTTCATAGATTAGTACTAGGCTAACTGCCCTTGTGGGCCATTTTCAGCCTAGCCAATTACCCCATGTGAGAATCAAACCCTGCACCTTATGTTTGTAAGGTAAACACCTTAACCATTATGCCAACCTCCCACCCAAAATATATATCTTCACTCTGTTAAGCTTTTGCAGTGGTGAGAATCGAACCCTGCACCTTGGGGTTGAAAGGCATACACCTTAACCACTGTACGATTGCCCTTTCACTTAAAATTTGTGGTATTGGTTCCCTACAACTCCTTTATGAAATAAGATTTATCCGTGTGGAATCTGCATATCCATATTCCTAATTTACAAGGATAGTTAGAACCCAATAATATTAACCAAACTTGGACTATATCACTCACATTTTGGTTAAATGATGTATTTTGAATGTCTGTCATTAAGTAACTATCATGCAGAGCTGTTTTATGTGTCTTATGTCTTTATTTCTGTATATTACTGTGTACACTCAAAGTTCACTTTTTTTTACAAAATAGATTAAGAACATTCTTCTACAATTTCCATCCATCCACACCCCCATTTTCTCATTTTACATATTGAGTCAGGATGTCACTTTAACAGTGACAATCACCTAGAGCCAAGGTTCACACCACCAGGTGTCTATCCCTGTCGTAGCTGTTCAACCATACCACATACTGACATGCACATTTTACACCCATCACCAATTTATAGTACACTTACTGCATGTCTTTGGAATGTGGGGAAAAAATGGAGCACCCAGAGGAAACCCACGTGAACACAGGGATGCCATGCAGAGTCCACACAGAAAGCACCCAACCAAGAGTCAAACCAAAGAATCTCTTGCTGTGAGATGACAAAACTATACATTATGCTGCCCCCACAATTTGTATTTTGTTAATTGGACATTAATGCAACAGTAATTAGCCCTGTAGAGAACATGTATTTCTGTAGTCTGACATAATTGTATTGCTGATTTTCAGTCTCCCAGGTTAAATCTGGTACTGCTTTAAAAATCTATCCTGATATTATGATTTCTCTCACAGTGACCTTTGAAGAAGAAGGTACAGACGTGTAAAATACTTGATGTAATGGTAGATCATCAAGGAGATGTCATTGTGAAGTTAAGCTACTATTCATCCCCCTTTATGGAACTGGAAACAGTTTCCTACACTAAGATAAGACTCAATAATTATAATTACATTTACTATTATGAATAATATTTTATCTTGATTGCTATCTAGTAAAATGTATTAATATTCATGAGGACATGTTTCAAGTATTACATTAAATGCTCGCAACATGGTTTGTACTGCTAAGAAAAGGTTTGTCTGCACTTCCATTGGGGTAGTTTATTTGGCCTTATGTGACTCGTGTTCAAGTTTTTATGTAGGTAAAACACTGAGATGTCTAAAGTGTAGGCTCTGTGAACACAATTTAGCCATCAGAAAACACGATGCAAACAATGCATTGATTAAACACGCTTTGATTTTTGAAAGCTTTAGGAAGAACACATTCTTTGTCATTGACTCTGTAGCAATCCAGGCTTTAGAAGGTAGTTATAAGGTTCACTTGGAATGCTGCGAATCTAGATAGCAAATAGCATGTATGGCAGATTGATCGCCAGGATTAAATAGTATGATTAATGTAAAATGTTTTATTTTGGAAGCAAATCATTAGTTTAAAATAATGTACCTGATCTTGTCTGACTTTAGAAGCTAAATAGGATCGAGCCTGGATAGCATTTGGATGGGAGACTGTTTGGGAATATCACTTTTTGACAATGGATTTTAACACTATTTTTTGATGGGTGGAAAAAGGCAATCAAGGTCTATGATTGGTTAAAAAAAGTAATATCTATGATTGGCTTGTTTTTAGCATATAGTGATTGGTCCAGAATACCAGGAAATGTTTCTGGTTTGAAATTTTTGAAACTAATTTAAATGTTATATTTCATTGGGTGCATGTGTTTTGAATGGCAGTTGAATGGTTGTGTGTGTTTTTTGGTGCAAAGCCAGGAGAATATTTAAATGGTATAATTTACTAATACAGTGACATCTCCTTGAAGATCTGTTATGGTAGGTATTGGAGTTGCCATTTGTAATGTACATCTTTATGGAATCCTAAACTGAACCAAGACCATTTGCTCCTAAGCAGGCCTGTTTTTGTAAGTATCCAATTCATACATAATAACGTCAATGATGATGAGTGCAGTTCTCCGAAGTCAGGAGTCTGCAAAAGTTGTGCGCCTCTAGAGTATGTTTGTATTAGCTGAGGGGTGTCAGCGTTACCCCACACAATTATGGGTCAGTGGACTGACAATCTGTGGGCTGTGCTAGTTTTGCTATGGGCAAACAATTTAAAATGCCATTACATTTTGATGTGCACTCAGGCAATGCATGTTGTGGTAGTGACCTAAATGATTTATATGCTAGGGATTTTTGCCTCTTGATGACCTCAGTTACTGTTCTAGTGGGCAGCAATCTGCATCACCCACACACTAGTATGTATAGCTGACATTGTCTGATGCTATTTGTAGTTACTATCAAGATCCAAGGAGGACTTGACAAAAGTTTGACTTGGAAGTAGTAGACATCAGATGACAAATGTTAATTCACATGTACAGAAATAATTCACATGTACAGAAAAATAACACATCTTTTTTCTTTTCTAAAGGTATCATACCCGGCGTAGGAATCCTAATCCTCCAAAAGACAGATAAATCACAGCAAAGAAACTGATGTATAGAATGTTTATCAAAGACTGCATAAAAACAGACCTTGAGGAAAAAAAGAATGCTTTTGAAGATATTAATTAGCTAAATTGTCCATCTGAAGTGCTCAATAAATTTCATATTATTTAAAAGTTTATAAAAGCAGCTAAAGATTATACATCATGTCACATGCACAGCACCAACCTTTTTATATTTGTACAATGTTATTGGTAGAACTTTAAGTAATAAACTGCTGCATGATCTCAAATTCTTGTAAAATGTAATAAACTACAACTTGTCATATTAGTTTTAGCTCACTAGTACTGTTCATTTGTAAGTATTTCATATTTTTAACTAGATAAAAGACATCTTGGTACTGCAAGAATGACTTGATTGGGGTTCATACGGTATGTATGGATGCTGCAGATAAAGGAGTCCATTTGTGATATTGACAGTAGTACAGAACACATTTATTGCAGTACAATTATGAATTTATCAACAGCAGCAAATTTCCATGGTGGGTTACAACACACTAAAGAGGTTTAAAAAATAAATATATTTTATACACAAAATATACGTTCCATATGATAGTGTGTATAGCAGACAGTAGCAGTTTATGCCTTTTTTTTTTCCAACAAGAATATTGTGAATGAACTGAAGTAAGAATTTGGCAACTCCTTTTCATGAGAAATGCCTGCCATTACATTCCTTACTGAAGGAAGTTAGCACTATCAGTGGCCTGAAGTGAAGTCAGCCAGCCCCTCCCATGGAGTATGCAAACCCCATACCAGTATACGAGAACATTTGCTTGTGAAAATGTGGTCTATTGAGATTCATTTATTTTGTAAATTCAAAGGAGATGTGTGTTTCATTCTACTTCTTTAACCAATAGGTTTCTATTCAGTCCAGCTTGCAGATGCTGTCATTTATAGGTTCATAGGCTGGTACTAGGCTATCGGCCCTAGGGCCTACAGAAGCATAGCCATAACAATTCCCTGGCTATTTCTTCCCACACTATTTACTTCCCTGGACCCCTGTCTAGCAGGACGACTGACATGATCCCCGGGGTGAATTTCCTTTCTCCCATCCAGTCGTCAAGGTTCCTTTTGAAGAGGGCCAAAGAGGCGCTCTGCTTGACATGTATGGCCAGTCTATTCCAGAGTCTCGGGAGTCTCTGGGTCAGGAACCGATCCCTCCAGCATGTTTTGTTTATTGTGATGACAAGGTTTAGATCCCTGGAGCTTGTGGCTCTGAGGGACTGGGATTTCTTTAAGTGTAGCATGTCCAACAGCTCTGGGTTTGACATGGCCTTGTATGTTAAGCAGAGATCACCTCTAAGTAGACGATGTGCGACAGAGTATAGCTGGAGTTTTTTAAGGCGGTCAGCATAGGGCATCTGCTTTAGGCCTGTGATTCTTTTTTGAGGTATTTCTGCGGCCTTTCCAATTGTTGCAGATGTTTTGAGAGGTACATACCAAACAGGGCGTTGTATTCTATAATGGGTCTAATGAGGGATGAGTACAGTAGGACAATGACCTCCTTTTTTCTGGATGAAAAGCCCTTAGTGATGAGGTGTGACACATAGAAGGCTTTCCTGACTCTTGTGGTGATGTGATTATCGAAGTTGAGACCACTGTCCACCTGTGTCCCTAAGTCTCTTATCACACTTTCGGTGTTTAGTGTACTGCCACCTATGTGGTAATTCGGGTCCCCTACAGAAGACTGAACAACTCCCAACACCGACACCAAAAGCCCGACACATGAAATACCAACAACAGCACTACTGCAGAAAAAAGGGAAATAACATTTCATTTTTTTCTGCTAGCAGGGGGAGCTATGCCCTACTGCACCCCCCCCCCGTAACTTTAATATACCAAACCCGAGATTGCACTACAGTGCAGGAATGGAAATATTTCCATTCCGCACTATGGAGACTTACCGTTTCCCCATTGTCGGTATTTCATGTGTCGGGCTTTTGGTGTTGGCGATGTGGGTGTCTGTGTTGTGAGCTGTCAGTCTTCTGTAGGGGACCCAGTAATTCACGGGTACATGTTTTTTCCCAAAGGGGATAACTATACATTTCTTGGCATTGAGCTTGAGCCCATGGCTCTGGCACCAAGCATCTGTTTCTGTAAGGCCCTTTTGTAGAGTATCCACATCATTTGGCGATTCAGTAATGGCTCCCAGTTTGCAGTCATCTGTGAACTTTGTTAGCCAGAGTCCCTTAGTGTTGGCCTGTACTTCAGAGAAGTAGATGCCAAACAAGAGTGGTCCCAGGACTGAACCCTGAGGTACTCCACTTGTCTGGAGCTGGATTTGGAGTTGGCTACTTTTACAGTGTGGGTTCTGTCAGTAAGCCAATTGGCAACCCAAATGTAGGAATTAATGCCCAGCTTAGTAAGTCTATCTATGATTCCAGAGTGGGAGATGGTATCAAAAGGCCTTGGCGAGGTCCAGATAGGCTGTGTGGACCGTCTTACCCTAGTCCATGGCTCTGGAGACTGATTCTAAGAAGTCATTCAGGTTCAGGAGACAAGATCGGTCATTCACGAACCCAAACTGGGTTGGGTCCAGTGTTTTGAAGGTTGCCAGTGTCTTTGTTTATATGTTCCATGATAATACGTTCCATGCCCTTTTAGATCAGGCTCGTCAGACCGATGGGACGGTAGTTCCCGGGATCCAAGGTGGATCCCCCCTTGTGGAGTGAGATAACTGTAGCTATGCGCCACTCAGTGGGCACGAAGCCTGAGGTGAGGCTATGATTAAACATGACACTTAGGTGAGGTGCCAGTTCATTTTGTAGTTCATATAATACACAGCCCCAGATGTCATCTGGTCCCATGGATGCTGTATTCTTAGCTTTGGGGAGAGTGTTTTTTACCTGTGTGGCCGTTATTACCAGAATTTGGCAATCTTCCAGTATTTAGACGGTATTTAGGTTTAGGGGGTGAGGGGGGTGAAATTGGCATTGAATTGATCTGCCAGGATATTGGCAATATCCTTGGGATCAGTATATTTATGCCATTCTGTTGTAGCTCAGAGCAGATCTGAGCATTGCCATTTAGATTATTGATATAGTTACAGAATGCCTTGTGGTTGTCTTTGGAATCTTTGGCAATTTTATTTTCATAACTAGTTTTGGAGGATTTTATGAGGGATCTCAGCTTCTTACTGAGGCTGGTAAGGGAGTTTTTTGCATCCTAGGATTTTCCTCTTTTCTGCAAAAGTCTTTTCCTTTTGTTGTAAAGTTTGTTTATGGTAGGGGACCACCAGATAGGCTTTTGGAGGAGAGCATCTTGGTTCTATTTGGGATGGCACGATTCATGCATGAGTAGATGTACTCGTACAATGCCTTAGTGTAGGATTCAGCAGTCGAACTTTCAGTTCCCGTCTGCATGGGTGTCATGAAGTTTGTCACTTCTGACTTGAGTAGCATGAATTTCGCTTTGGAGAAGTTTTTTATAGAGGTTTCCTTACTCTGGGGTGGAGTGGGATGTGAATGTTAAAGGTGATTAGTTTATGGTCAGACTTGACCAACGAGGGGGTGACCATAGGTTTGGAACATCAATTTCCCATGTTGGTAATGACCAGGTCTAGGATATTGGAGCCCCTGATGGGACTATGGATTAGTCGATCCAGGGCGTTGGAATTTATGAATTCCAAGAACCGTTGGATAAAGGTGTTGGTCCACGAGTAGTTTTCCCAGTTAATGGCACAGTAGTTGAAATCACCCAGTATTAGGGTGTTTGGTTGTATCTTAATATTTTCCAGTATGTTTAGAAAGGTGTAGTGAGAATCTTGTGGCATGGTGGGGGATCTGTAGCAAGCTACAATTTGGATTGCAGTCTTACCTAGTGTTAGTTGCACCTGGAGAATTTCAGACACATTGTGTTGGGCAGCTAGCCTGGTGGTGTGAATATCCTTGGTGAATATAGACACTCCTCCACCTTTAGTGTTTTGGTCCTGGTTTGGTGGGCAAAAAGTGTGGTAAGAGTTATAGCCTGGTATTGCAGGGGTGCTGTCTGGAGCCTTGAACCAGGTCTCGATCCCCTTTGAATGACACCAGAAGCTTAGCCAATTGTTGAAGTCAGTCATTTTGTCCTTGTATTGTAGTATCATTCTGGGTGAAGGCAGGATGCTACCCAGGGCTAGGGTCATACCTGCCTGGGCCACATGATCCAAGAGCCCTTCCATGTCTCCTTTCATGTAGTCCAGGGAGGTACGTTTCAAGTCATTCACTCCAACCTGGACAATGACAGAGTCATATTTGTACTTGTTGTGGAGTGACTTAAGTTGCATGCGTTATGTGGCGGATCCTGGCACCCAACAGGTAGTTGACTGTAATTTTCTCCTTGTTCAGCCTGGTGAGTGGGACATCAGTGTACCTGACTATAGAGTCACTTATGACTAAAGTGTTAGGTGCTTTGTCTTGCCTTAGAGGCTGCTGCTGGGTAGCACACTGGTGGTGTGAGATATGTGACACTTTGGTTGTGACTGGTGTTTGTATTTCAGCTTCGGAGGTCCTTGTTGCTTGGGCGGGTTACAGTTAAGAAGGGCCTCTGCATATGTGGATTTAATGATGCTATGTGAGGATGTTGGTGGTGTGGGTTTAGAAGGGCTATGAGTTGCTTGAGGTGTAGTACGAGTGTTAACCTTCTCCTCTTGACTGTCTAGCACAATCTTGGGTGGAGAGAGCTCTGCTTCCAGTTTGGCTATGTAAGTGCATCTCTCACAGGTTGTAGTGTTGGGTGGTAGGAGGAGAGGGTTGTCATGCCTGGTTTGGTGCTTTTTTTTGTAAAGTACAGGAGCTGTTTTCCCTTGCCTTAGCAAGGTACTTGCAATTATAGGCTGTTTAGTGCCTGCAATTAATTTCTCCTTATTAACAAGGAGAGTTAAGTGCTTGTATCAGTTTAAGGCTCCCTAGTGCTTTCCAGCAGGTATTAGAGCAAGTGCTAGTCACAAGGATGCTTAAAGGTAAGATGAAAAAAGGGTTTATTCTAAACACTGTAGTGTGCAGTAGATAAGTTAGATGTGAACGTAGGTAACTTAAGATGTTAAGTTGTCAATCTCGCCTTCATTCTTGCTTGATGGGTTCAGAGCCGATCCCTCGGCTCCGACTCGGCACTTGCTAAGCTCGAGAGTCACTTTTACCAGCTCGAGGCAGCCCCATATCCCATGATGCAAGGCGGTAAGTACCCAGATCTCGTTTGCCGCTTCGCTTATGAGGTCCTCCTTTTACCAGCTCCTGGTAAGTGATTCACTTTATTAATATTAAAGCCCCTTTTTGTTAAAAAAACCTTTTATTGTTAGTTATAAGTTAATTATTTAGATTTCCTGACAGAAAATCCCTGTCTCTTTTAATTTTTTTTAGTCAAACTTTACCCATCCCATCCCCTTCCTGTTAGGGTGTGTGTGTGTTTGTTTTTAGGAATACCTTTTTGGTATTTTCTTTAATTTAAATTTTTGACTGGTGTGTGTGTGTTTTGTGAAGCACCATGTCAAAGGAGAGGGTCTCAGGTTTTAAGAAGTGTGACTCATGCTGTCAGAAGATGTCTCTGACAGACGGTCACACTTCTTGCCTGTATTGCCTGGGGCCTCTTCACCTGCAGGACTCCTGTGCTATCTGTCATTCCTTCAGCCAGAGAGTCCTGCAGGAAAGACGCAACAAGCTGATACTTAGGGGCCTTCTTAAGCCGGAGGGCTCTCCGGCTAAGTCGGCTCCATCAAAATCAGCTAAATCTTCCAAGGCCCAGGCTTCTGTGTCTAAGCCTGCGGCCTCGGCTCCAACTCGTTCCGAGTCGAGATCGGCTCCGGCTGGAGCCGATTCTGGCTTAACAAAGCCTTCAGCACCGATGGCTATCGGTGCCGAATCTGCATCGACCACTTCGGTGTCGGCTCCGATCGGTTCCGACCCCCATGTGGCACAGGCATCGGTGTCGGCTCCGATCGGCTCCGACACCGTTACTTTGGTGGCTGTATCGGCTCCGGCTAGAGCCGATACATCGAGGCTTCCTGTCGGCTCCGACAAGTCTTCGGCTCCGACAGGATCTATAGTATCGGTTCCGATGGCTCATTCCAGGAAGAGGTCGAGGTCTCCTTCCTTGGAGCCGATACTTTCGGCCCGGCTTCACCTCTTCTTCGAACGGAGCCATCGGAGCCGATCTTCAAGGTCATCCAGACTGTCAGATCATGACCTAGAGAGAGTGGTCAGTAGATTACTTAAGTCACAGGTACTGGCCCAAATGTTACATAGTCCATCTCAACAGACGACTGTTGGTCCACACCCCATTACAGTTCCTCCTTCAACTCTACCCCAGAGCTTGGAGTTGGAGTCTTCGGAATGGTTACTGCTACAGCTGGAGGACGGATACCCCTTCTGTTCCTTCAGCCTCTACTCTTATCTCCTCTTGAGACCTTCCTTAGAGGGATTCGTGGTCGGGCTTCCATGGTCTCCTCCGAGGGGTGAGTGGCATCGGACCCTTGTCCGAACCGCTCTTCCCTTGGAGCCTCGGCCTTGGTGAGCTCGGCTCCGACATCTGCCTCGTAGACTTCCCTTTCGGTGGTCCCTGGAGTTCCTAGCTCTTCGAATCGGGTTCACTCGGACCTGCCTGGGAGGGGAGCATTCGAGGTGATGAAGAGTGTGCTGGCCACTGGTATCAGTCAGCAGTCTGTTCCTGTAGCTCCTCCCTCTATAGTACCTGTTGACATCTCTGCCACTTCTCTTGCTACAGGACCCAGAGATCCTCCGCCTCAGGTTTCCCCATTGGGAATTTCCCCTCTTCCGAGGATTCTCCTGATGTTTGGAGATCCTCCTAGGAAGAGGACTTGTAAGAGGAAACATGTAGACTCCCCCGAGTCTGTCACTTTGGATACTGACTTTGATGAGTCAGAGGGATCCCCTAGATCCCCCTCTGAGGATGTCTCCTTCTCAGACATCCTAGAACTCCTTAAACAGAGGGGAAACTGGCCCACCAACAATCCCTCTGAGGATGAGTCAGTGTACCTAGAGGCATTTGGATCTCGGCCCTCCACCTCCTGGGTGTCTCCGCCTTTCGACCCCCTTATGCAGGTTATTGCACGAAAGGCGTGGGCAGCTCCTGACTCTGTAGAGCCAGTCCCTAGGAGGCCTTCAAAATTTATCACTGCCCTGTGTGACAAGCAATTCCTCACTAAGGGTGTCCCCGCTGATGCCATGGTGGTGGCTGCGGCCACCAAAAAGGAACTTGCAGATCCTTCCGCCCGTCCATCCTCCTAATAAGGACTCTAGGACCATGGATAGGCAGTAAGCGGATGTTTTCCTCAGCGACCTTTGCTATGCGTTCGCTGAATTACCTATGTCACTTCACCAGACTCCAGAGGGATATCCTTAAGCAGCTGGGTGATGTAGTCCAGGATCCTACAGCTGCAGGGGCTCAAGAAAAAATTGCTTCGCAGCTAGGAACCCTCAATTCCATTGCAAACTCCTCCATGCGGCTAATATCTTATGCTGCGGATGGAGCGAGTAGAGCCACAGGTACAGGTGTGGCTCTTAGACGCCAAGCCTGGATGCGGCTATGTGATTTTGCGGATCCCTTTAAGGCGTCCTTCACAAATTCTCCCTTTGATGGGTCAGCTTTGTTTGGCCCTCAGGTGAAGGAAACCTTGACCAGGTGCGAACAGGACGGCAAGACTCTTTCTGCTGTTGGAGTCCGTTTTTCCACCCCTTCTAGACCTTATCCCAAAGGACAGAAAGGTGGGAAAATGTGGTTCCGTAAATCCCAAGGAGTCAAGCGGATTCACGTGGTCAGTTTACCCCTAGAGGCAGAGGGGTAACAACAACAGCGCGCTCTAGAGGCAGAGGGGTCCGAAAAACCAGGGAAACAGAGAGTCTCTCTGACAAGCCCTTTCAGCATCCCTGAGATGTTGCCCGGCTGTCCCTCCTTGGAGGCAGTCGGGGGAAGATTATCACTGTACCCAGAAGCCTGGCATTCCCTCACTCAAGACAAATGGGTACAGTAGATCATATCCAAGGGTTACATAATTCCTTTCGAGGAAAGTCCCTTCCCCTCAAATTCCCTTCCAGATGTACCACCCAGTCTAAGGGAAATTGCAGAGTTAGAAGTCTCAAAACTACTGCAAAAAAGAGCCATTCAGCCAGTTACAATAGACCATTCAGAGCCCGGAATCTACTCAAGGTTCTTTTGGTCCCCAAAAGACGGGAGACTGGAGACCAATATTGGATCTCAGCAGACTCAACAAGTCTGTCAGGAAGACAAGATTCGAATGGTCACTCTTCAGTCAATTCTGCCCTTCTTACAGAAGGACAACTGGATGTGCTCAATAGATCTTCAGGATGCGTACTATCACATCAAAATTCACAGACGCTCCAGGAGATTTCTCCGCTTTCGGCTGGGGTCCAGTCATTTCCAGTTCAGAGCCCTGCCCTTTGGTCTCACTACAGCTCCCAGAGTGTTCACCAAATGCATGGCAGTGGTCACGGCTCACCTGAGACGTCAAGGATTCCAGGTGTTTCCGTATCTCGACGATTGGCTCCTGTCAGCCACCACCAGGCATCAGCTTATACAAGCCAGGGATTACACAATAAACCTTTGTTCTCGTTTGGGCATCTCAATCAACTTCGAAAAGTCATCCTTATCGCCCTGCCAGTCTATTACCTTCATAGGCGCAAACTTAAACACTGTTTGGATGTCAGCTACCCTTACAGATCAAAGAGTTTCAGACATTCAGAGTCATGTCAGGATCATTCTGGCCAACAAGAAAGTACAGGCCAGAATGGTTCTAAAGGTATTAGGTCTCATGGCTGCGGCCATTACTCTTCTTCCCCTGGCTCGATTCTACATGCGCTTCTTCAGTGGATGCTGTTCACACAATGGTCATACCAGCAACTTCCAATGTGTCACCAGATTCTGGTGACACAGACATGCAAAGAGCATCTTGCTTGGTGGATCACATCTCCTCAGGTTCACCAAGGCAGGTACTTTGTACCCCCATCCCCGATAGCCACTGTCACCACGGATGCCTCCCTGATCGGGTGGGGGGGGTCATTATCAGGGCAGGATGGTTCATGGGACGTGGCAGCCGTTCGAGTACCATCTGCACATAAATGTCCTGGAGATGAGAGCAGTGCTTTTAACGTTGCAAGCCCTCAACGACTTTCTTCCCGTAGGGACAATTGCAGTCCACACAGACAACATGTCTGTAGTTTGGTATATCAACAAACAGGGCGGAACCAAGTCCTACCCTTGTGTCGAAGCGCTCAGACTATGGCAATGGGCGATCTCCTCTCATCGGTTTCTGGTAGCAACGCATATCCCTGGGAAAACCAACATTGTAGCGGACAGATTGAGCAGAGCTATTCTCATGCCTCACGAGTGGTCTCTCAAGCAATCTATAGCGGAAGAGATTTTTCTGGAATGGGGTCGTCCATGTTGCGATCTTTTTGCTACTCCCCAAAACAGCAAATGTCCAGACTTCTTCAGCCTCTTCCCTCTATCAGGCCATCCCCCCAGAGACGCTCTGACCCAGGATTGGCCCCAGGGACTTCTTTATGCCTTCCCTCCATTTCCTCTGATCCCTCAGGTTATCCAGAAAGCTACCGTTTTGAGAGCCAAATTGATTCTCATTGCCCCTTACTGGCCTCGACAAGTTTGGTTCCCGTTCCTCCATCATCACCTTTTGGTGCAGCCGTGGCATCTGGACCCAGTGCCAGATCTTTTGATTCACCAATCGGGTCAGCTGCACCGGTCAATCCCTTCTCTCAACCTCACAGCATGGTTGCTCCACTTCCTTCCTTAGCCAGGCTTCCTTTGATCTCTAACCCAGTTAGAGACATCATAGTAGCCGCTAAAATCCTCTACCAGGAGGATTTATACAAGCAAATGGAAACGTTTCTCTTATTGGGCTAAGGCCAAGAATATTGATCCTTTTACTGCCCCTGTTCAGGCAGTCCTGGACTTCTTAGCAGAGATTTTTCATGCAGGCTCCTCTTCTTCCACAGTCAGAGTTCAATTGGCTGCTATCTCCAACTTTCATGTCGGGATAGCAGATCATAATATTATGTCCCATAGGCTCTGCAGGGCCTTCTTGAAAGGAATTTTCCTACTAAAACCTCCAATCAGGAATCCTCCTCCTCAGTGGGATCTAAATTTAGTGCTGACATCCTTGATTCTTCCCCCCTTCGAGCCAGCTGCTTCTTGTTCCCTGAAATATCTTTCTTGGAAAACTTTATTCTTAGTGGCTATTACATCGGCCAGGAGGGTGTCTGAACTTCATGCTCTTTTGGTTCGACCCCCCTATTTGGTTTTTCACAAAGACAGAGTATCTTTGAGAACTAACCCAACCTTTTTGCCTAAGGTCGCTTCAAAGAACAATTTGAATCAATCCATTGATCTCCCTGTATTTTTCCCTAACTATTCAGATAGAGCTGAACAAAAGCTACATTATCTTGATGTCCACCGTCAACTTAGATATTATTTGGACAGAACAAAAAAAATTTAGAAAATCTGATCAACTTTTTGTTTCCTATGCGGATAATAAAAAAGGCCTTCCTGTTTCTAAAGTGACTTTGTCTAGATGGCTTTCTTCGGTCATCTCTGAAATTTATCTGCTCAGGGGAAAACAGCTGTGCTCAAAACCTAAAGCACATTCAAGTAGGAGCTTAGCTACTTCTACAGCATTTCAAGCTAGACTTCCTTTAGACACTATTTGTGCAGCGGCCACTTGGGCCACTCCTCACACTTTTGTTTCCCATTACAAATTGGACTTGGCCTCCAGGGACAGAGCCAGTTTTGGCTCTACAGTCCTCAAGAGTTTGTTCCATTGAGCCACCCAGGATAGAGGTGCTAGGACGGTCCCATCAAGCAAGAATGAAGGCGAGATTGACAACTTAACATTAAGAAGTTATGTACCTACCATAACGCGTTCCATGTTAGTTGTCTTCTCTCCTTCTTTCTTGCGACCCTCCCTCCTTCCCCTGGCCTGGACAGACCTTGTTATAAGAAACTGTTATGCTGAAGACCATTCAGACCTGGTCCTTCTTCCATCTGTAAGTTTTTCTTTCTTCCTTTGGGAAGTATTTTATGCTTGGTGCTATTGCCCTTTGTCATCAAACGAGATCTGGGTACTTACCGCCTTGCATCATGGGATATGGGGCTGCCTCGAGCTGGTAAAAGTGACTCTCGAGCTTAGCAAGTGCCGAGTCGGAGCCGAGGGATCGGCTCCGAACCCATCAAGCAAGAAAGAAGGCGAGAGAAGACAACTAACATGGAACGTTATGGTAGGTACATAACTTCTTATTTTACCTGTCTAAAAAGTTAAGTTTTAGTGGAGAGTCACTATTTTTAAAACCGCAAGATAGATTGAAAGGGGGTGGTCACGTTTGTATGGAATACAGTAAGATGGCCAATAAATTGAAATAGTTGAAGGAGAGTGATTTCACAAAATGATAAATTTAAATTTATTTAAATGTTTTAGCGATATTTTTGTAGCATGGATCACATGGATTTCTTTGGGCATTTTCATTTTGACCAGGTTGTTTTGTATTGTTAAAATTTGGCACTTGAGTGGTTACATTGTAATGCATTCTCTTCTGTTGTGTCTGCTGACTTTTACAGCTTTATTGCATTATTTTGTAACATTGTGTACTTTTTGCCATACACTGTGTAAAAGTGAGAGTGCGGGAGGGACAGGAGGTTTTTTTCCTATGAAAAAAGTGGTAACACTTTTGAGTCCAGCATTCATCTTTGTTCTGCAACTTTCTTGGCTAAGATTTGGTTTGTGTGTTTAAACATAAATACAGTTGATATAAAAAGTTTACAAATCCCTGTTAAAATGCCAGATTTTTGTAATATAAAAAAATTAGACCACAATAAATTGTTTCAAAGCTTTTCCCACCTTTAATGTGACTTATAACCTGTACAGTTCATTTGAAAAGCAAACAAATCTATTAGAGGAAAAAATATAAAAAACATACAATATGCTGGTTGCATAAGTGTGCATACCCTTAAACTAATACTTTGTTGAAGCACCTTTTGATTTAATTACAGCATTCAGTCCTCTTGGGTACGCACCTGCAATCAATTAAAGAGAGACTGATTAACCCCAAATAAAGTTCAGATGTCCTAGTAGGATTTTCCTGACATTTACTCAGTTGCCTGCTACAGCAAAGGCAATGGTTCTCAGAGACCTTACAAAGCATCAAAGGGATCTCATTGTTGAAAGGTATCAATCAGGACAAGGGTACAAAAAAAATGTCCACAGCTTTGGATATACCATGGAACACAGTGAAGACAGTCATCAAAAAGTGGAGAAAATATAGGACAACAGTGATGTTGCAAAGAACTGGACGTCCCTCTAAAATTGATGAAATGATAAGACAAAAACTAGTCAGGGTGGCTGCTAAGAGACTTACAGCAAAACTGAAGGAGCTGCAGGAATTTCTGCCAAGTACTGGTTATGTGTTATATGTGACAACAATCCCCCGTATTCTCCATATGTCTGGACTATGGGGTAGGGTTGCAAAACAGAAGCCTTTTCTTACACAGAAAAACATCCAGGCCCCAGCTAAAATTTGCAAAACAATACTTGGTCTCACAAAAGCATGTGGAAAAATGTGTTATGGTCTGATGAGACCAAGGTTGAACTTTTTGGTCACAGTTCCAAAAGGTACGTTTGGCACAAAAACAACACTTTGCATCAGCAAAAGAACACCATCCCCACTGTGAAGCATGGTGGTGGCAGTATCATGCTTTAGGGTTGCATTTCTTCACCTGGACCTGGGGGTTAAGTCAAGGTCGAGAGAATTATGAACAGTTCCAAATACCAGTCCCTTTTGGCCCAAAACCCTCAGGCGTCTACTAGAAAGCTGATGATGAAGAGGAATTTCACCTTTCAACACAACAGTGACCCCAAGCATACATCCAAATCAACAGAAGACTGGCTTTACCAGAAGAAAAAGTTTTGGAATGGCCCAGCCAGAGCCCAGACCTAAATCCAATAGAAAATCTGTGGGGTGACCTGAAGAGGGCTGTGCACAAGAGATGCCCTCGCAATCTGACAGATTTGGAGTGCTTTTGCAAGGAAGAGTGGGCGATTATTGCCAAGTCAATATGTGGCATGCTGATAGACTCCTACCCAAGAAGACTGAATGCTGTAATTAAATCAAAAGGTGGTTCAATAAAGTATTAGTTTTAAGGGTGTGCACACACAACGAAGTATTAATTTAAGGGTGTGAATAATTTTTCCCCTAACAGATTTGTTTTTCAATTGAATTTTACAGGTTATAGGTCACATTAAAGATGGGAAAAGTTTTGAAATGATTTATTGTGGTCTCATTTTTATATATCACAAAAACCTGGCATTTTAACAGGGGTATGTAAACTTTCTATATCCACTGTATAAGGCAGAAGTTAAAAAATAACCATGAGCAGTGCTTTCCAGAAGATGATGGCAAATCACAGTACTTGTCTTAACATTCACTTGACTGAGACTGTGCTCTATGCAAGTGACATGGTATTTTGAGTATGAATCCCTCATCAGAAGGAAAGATTTGCCGTATTTGTAAGAAACAGAGCAGGCTACAGAAGGCTGATGACCACAACTTGGTATACCCGAAGTATCCCTGAACAAAAGTCTCTATAGTATTGTACTGCTTTTGAAAAGTTTTACATGAGTGTAGACCCATGACTACTAGGAATAGCTTCTTAGGGCATGAAGTTACTTTGGAACTCAGCAGCATCCAGAATGCACAGCTGTGTTCTCTAGATTTTGTGGCAGATCATTGCATGGCCCAGTACAGATCAGATAACGACACCACTCTATATGAAATATGGAGGTAAAGTCCATAGTGTGCATGTGATGGTCCCAAGGGAAGTCTGTGTGGAGATATAGATGTTGACACAGTTGCCTTCATGTCCTTTATAATTTACCTGAACATATCGCTGCTAAATTCGTAATCATCAGTAGCATGCAGTGCATCCCTGTCCATGTGTAATGCACTGTCTTGTAGAAAAAATTGTCTAGGCCTTGTGTGCCACTGTCCGTACGTCACAGAACATAGCATCACAAATGTTAGGATCTGATATCCATCTTTGTAAAAACATATGTGGTGCAACAGCCCCACCAGAAAAATTTGCCATGGTATAGGTTTGGTGTGTGTGTGTGTGTACTTGGGCACTTGTTTTAAGTAGTAGGACAAACAAGCATGTCACAGAACTTTGGTGATGGCCATGGTGACAGGAGGAAATCACCTATCTGATGTTGTTAATCTTCATTCATTCCTTACTGATGGGTTATCTGTTCCATCCTCTGAATTGATCCGGCCTTATACCAAGCTCGCATCAGCCAGAAACTCTTGAGCTAAGATCCTACTCAGAATGCTGTGCTCCCTGTTACCTCAGATCTCATTTGCCGCATTGCTGAACAGCCGTGTCAAGCCATTCTCTCTCAGCTAAGTGAATAATTTTTGAAAGTTTCTATATTGTTAGTGCTTTAAAAGTTTTCAATCAGTTACTATTTGTATACTCCTACCCTATTGTATCTTTAAAACTCTATCCTTATAGTTTCTTTCCCTTTATTACCCTTTTTCTTACCTTTGAGGTAATTCATTACCGTCACTGGTAATCCTTCCTTTCCCTCTTCTTACTCTTTTGGGTAGTCTTCTTAACTCTTTGGTACTGCCAATTTTCTCCACATCATTATGTCGGACAAGAACAGTAGTGTTGGTTTCAAACAGTGTAAGGATTGCGGCCGTAAGTTACCGCTTTCTGATGGCCATGACTTGTGTCTATTGCTTGAATGTCTCCCACCTTTCAATGGATCCCCCGAGTGGGATTTGTAGAAATTTTTCGACCAGGACTCTCAGTGAAAGAAAGAACAAGTTAATCCTGAAAGGCCTCCTTAAAACTCCTTTCTGTGAGGCTATCTCTGGGTCAGAGGGCTCACCCCCTCCTTCTAAATCCTGTCAGAGTCGTTCTTCCTCCTCAAGGTCGCTCACTTCATCTCCCTCTGGAGATTGTAGGGAGCCGACTCATAAGAAGGTTAAAACTTCCAGTCCGGCACTGCCACCTGTGACCCTTTCAGCTGCAGGTTCGGCACAGCCCCAGTTGATTCTTGCTTCAGCTATGTCCTCGTTATTACTGGAGTTCCCGGTGCAGACACTTACAGCTCCGACAGTTTCGTTGCAGCCTTTACCGGCAATGTCTCTGCAGGTACAGTCTCCTTTGGCACCATCTCCTTTGGCCCCGAGTTTGACGATGCTGTCCTCTATGGTGCAGACACCTTCTGCACCAACACGCCCTTCAGTGCAGTCCCTTCCGGCACCTTCATTACTACCGGTGCAGGTACCTTCCTTGACGACATCATACTAATCAGTGCAGACACTTGCCTTTACGGTGCAGACACCTATGACTTCTATGGTGCTGCTTTCGTCAGCGCAGATTACCTCGACACCATTCTCCTCGGTGCAGACACCCTCTGTTCCGAGCTCTGCACCACTTGAACTAGCAAGGACCAAGTACTCTCCTTCATTGGATTCATATTTTGGCAGCCAATACAACCCTTTTCTAGAAAAGACAGAATCGCCTTTATGTTTCTGTATGAGGTCAACCAGCAGCCTCTCTGAACAAGATGTGTTGTGGCTTGTTGACCAGTTGCTTCTGGCCAGGGGTCTCTCTCAACCGTCTAAAGCTACGTTCCCTCTTCCAGGTGAATGTATTTCTCCACAGACTCCAACGTACACTCCTCCTTCAACTTCCACACAAGCATCGAAGCCCCTTCCTCCAACAGTAGCTTCCCTCCCTCCAACCCCAATAGTGGACCTCACTTTGGAGCCGGAGTTGTCCTTATGGCCCTTGGTGCACTGGGCATCAGGCTCGTCTCAGGCTAGTGGCTGTGCTGTGGGTGAGTGTATTCTTGGTTCCACGCCAATTTTTTTCTATGGTACCCTCTAGGAATCCTCCCTCCCTCTCACTCCACAGTCCTCTTGAGACTCCTGGTCTGGGGGTCGGAGCAACATGTGACCCCGGTTCCAAGGTTGTCATGCTCTGTTCCGAGCTCCCATCCCTCTTTGTGTGGTCTGGCCTTCCGGGCCATGAAGAGGGCGCTTGACTCCACTGGCAAACCCTCCCATGTTGGAGTCCTCTCCCCCTCTGTGCTGCAACTGTCACAAGCCACAACCACCGACCACAAGGGCCTCAGGTTTCTCCCCCTCAGGAGACCCTTTCTTTGCAATCTTCCTCAGAACTCCCCACTGAGGAAGTACCTCAAAAGGTTTCATGCAAGATGAAGCACATGGACTCCACTAAAGAGTCTTTGACCGAAGATACGGACTTTGATGATGGGGAAGAGTCCCCACAGTCACCCTCTGATGAGGTGTCCTTTGGTAACATCCTCGAGATCCTAAGACAGAGGGGTGACTGGAAGTCCTCCAATCCTTCCTCAGAGGAATCTGTATTCTTGCACGCCTTTCATACCCAGCCCCCTACCTCCTGGGTTACCCCGCCGGCCGATGAGCTTGTCCAGCTCATTGTCCAGCGTGCATTGAAGGCTCCTGACATGCTGGAAGCTATACTGCGGAGGCCTGACAAGATCTTATCTCCCCCAGCTGAGCATGCCCATTGGTCTAAAGGTCTTCCAGTAGATGCCATGGTGGTGGTGACCTCAACCAAGAAAGATTTGGCAGAAGAGAGCCAGACTGTTCATCCACCCAACAAGGAGTCCCAGGCGATAGACAGACTCTGGAAGTGTGTGTTTGCTTCATTGACCTTTGCCATAAGGTCCTTTAACTATTTGGCACACTTTATAAGGCTCCAGAAGGATCTTATCAACCAACTCTCTGAAACCTTAGCGGGAGCGGTTTCTGATGAGGTCCGTGGCAGCGTAGCTTATCTGATAGCGACCCTAGAATCCATATCCAATTCTTCCATGCATCTTATTTCACACGCAACGGAAGGAGCAGCTAGAGCGGCAGGCACAGGTATAGTCACGAGACAATATGCCTGGATGCGCCTTTGTGACTTTGCAGATTCCTTTAAGGCTTCCTTTATGAATGCCCCCCATCGAGGCCACTTCTTTGTTTGGCCCTAAAGTTAAAGATACAATGACATGGTGCAAACAAGATGGCAAGACCCTATCTGCTGTTGGTGTCAGACACTCCACTCCTCATCGATTCTACTCCAGAAATCAGAGTAGCGGGAAGATGTGGCACAGAAAATCACAGGGCTCTTTCCGTGATGCATGTGCTGAGTTCTCGCATAGTGGCAGAGGGGGAAACTCCAATGGAAGACTCCCCTGTCGGGGCAGAGGAGGTTCACAAAGTCAGGGTACCAGAGATTCATTCTCTGGCAAACAGTGTCAGCCCTCCTGGAGCGTTGCCCGACTGCTCACCTCTGGAAGCGGTCGGGGGTCATTTTTCCTTGTACCCAACTGCCTGGTGAAACATAACCACTGATTCTTGGGTACAATGGATAATATCCAGGGGCTATTGCATCCCCTTCCATCTCTGTCCAACCTCATCCAGAGACTTGCCCGACGTTCTACCCAGTCAAAGGGAAACAGCAGCACACGAAATACAAAAGCTGCTACAAAAGATAGTCATCCAAACTGTCCCCCAACCAGCTAGGATCCGGTTTTCACTCAAGGTTCTTTTTGGTGCCAAAAAAAAACGGGGGACTGGAAACCGATTCTGGATCTCAACACACTGAGCAAATTTGTAAAAACAGAGAAATTCCAAATGGTCACGGTTCAGTCTGTCCTTCCTCTTCTGGAAGAAGACTATTGGATGTGCTCTGTAAATCTTCAATATGCATATTACTATATAAAAGTGGACAAGCGCTCAGGAAGATACCGCATAGGAGCCATTCACTACCATTTTCGAGCACTGGCCTTCGGTCTCTCTACAGCCCCGAGTGTTCACCAACTGCATGGCAACCAACATCGCTCACCTGTGACTTCAAGGATTCCAGGCGTTTCCGTACCTAGAAGACTGGCTCCTCACCGACCCCACCAAGCAGCTACTGGAAGAAGCCCTAGACTACACTGTCCTCACAGCACAACACATGGGAATCCAACACGGCCCCAGCACAGTCTTTAGAATTCATTGGGGTACTGTTGGGCACGAATTGCACATCTCTTCCAGACCACAGACTTCAAAGAATAAGACAACAGGTTCAGCCACTGCTCTGTCACCACAATTCTTCTGCTCGGTCCATACTCCAACTCTTGGGGTCAATGGCAGCCGTTATCACCATTGTTCCTCTGGCCAAATTCCACATGAGACTTCTCCAGTGGTTGCTACTCAGTAGTACTCTCTACAACACCCTTTGTCTTTTCAGATAAGTATAACTCAGAGATGCAAGCAGGATTTGCTCTGCTGGACATCTCAAAACCCCCAACAATGGTCAACCGCATCAACCAAAAGCCACGGTGACCACAAATGCCTCCCTGATGGGGTGGGGGGACTATGTCAAGGAAGCTCGGTCCAAGGCACCTGGTCAGAGACAAAGGCTCTTTTGCATATCAGTGTTCTGGAACTGAGGGCAGTGCTACTAGCATTGCAACCATTCCATCCCTCCATCAGGGACTATTGCGATCCAATCAGACAACATGTCAGTGGTCTGGTACATCAACAAGCAAGGGAGCACCAGATCTTACCCGTTATGCCTAGAGGCCTTGAGAATATAAAAATGGGCAATAGCTTCCAACCGCTTTCTAATTGCAACGCACATTCCCAGGAGCTTCACCGTGATAGTGGAAAAGTTGAGCAGGTGCATTCTACAACCTCACGAGTGGTCCCTCAACCCTGTGATAGAGGCAGCCTTGCTGCAACCTATTTGCCTCCCCAACCAACTACAAGTGCAGCAACTATTTTGCCCTGATCCCCCCCTCGGGGAAAGTCACCGAGAGATGCTGTAGTCCACACTTGGCCTTCGGGTCTACTTTATGCTTATCCTCCTCTCCCAGTTTCTGAAGAAAGCATGGCAGTTGAAAAGCAAAGTGATCCTCATTGCTCCATATTGGCCTCACCTGCTAGATTGACCATGGATTTTCAATCCATCCCCAACGTTGATCTCCCATCCATAGAGTCTGACTCGCCCCAATCTAACAACCCTGTAGCTGACAGCTTGGTTTCTCCACATCCTGTGATTGCCAGGCAAGATAACCTTTCATCCCTGGTGCACAATATTCTTATCGTATTTCATAAATCGTCCACCAGACTAATTTATCTCAGTAAATGGAAAAGGTTTTCATTATGGGCAGCGAATAAACAATTAGACCCCTTGTCAGCCTGTTTCTGTGGTTTTAGATTACTTATCTCATCTTTTCCAATCGGGGGTGTCAGCTTCTACCATTCATGTTCATTTAGCTGCCATTTCGAATTTCCACATTGGTTTTCAGGATTCTTCACTCATGTCACATAGACTCTGTAAGACTTTTTTGAAGGGTGTTCTTCACCTAAAACCTCCCTTTAGAGAACCAGTACAACCTTGGGATTTGGCCTTGGTTCTACAAGCCCTAACAGCTCCCCCCTTTGAACCTGTGTCTTCATGTGATTTAAAGTACCTCTCTTGGAAAGCTTTGTTTCTGGTTGCAGTCACATCGGCCAGAGGCTTGTCAGACCTTCAAGACTTATGCATCAAACGTCCCTACCTTATCTTCCATAAGGATAGAGTATCACTGAGAACTAAGTCCTCCTTTTTACCAAATGTGGTGTCAGAGCGGTCTATCAACCAGTCTATTGACTTCCCAGTATTTTTTTCCTAACCACTCTAACAAGGAAGAGTATTGCCTGCATTCCCTGGATGTTCATAGGCAAATATGATTTTATCTGGACAGAACAAAATCTACCCGTGATTCAAACCAACTATTTCTGGCCTTTTCTGGACCAAGACTAGGTCGTCCTGTTTCAAAAGTTACATTGGCTTCATGGTTGAGAAGTTGCATTACCTTTATCTACAACAAGAACAATATCACCTTGCCTCACAGAGTGAAAACACATTCTACAAAGTCTATGGTAACTTCAACAGCTTTCCATGCTAGAGCTTCCCTCAATGATATTTGCTCGGCTGCGACTTGGGCCAAACCTCATACTTTTATCCTTCATTACAAATTGGATTTGGCCTCCAGAGGTAGAGCTTTTCTTGGGTCCATAGTGTTCAGGAATGTCCTTCCATGAGGGCCACCCAGGGTTGCAGGTAACTGGGGACTCTGTCCCATCAGTAAGGAATGAATGAAGATTAACATCAGATAAAGAAGTTATGTCTTAACATAACGTTCCATGTGTTGTTGATCTTCGTTCATTCATTACTCCCCACCCTCCGCTCCCCTCTGGAGGTTCTTGGTTGATCTCATATACTCCTTTATTGTAGGTCTGTTATGACCAGAGGTAGCCTCTACTTTTGTCTATCAACTTGCAAAATTGATCTGAGGTAACAGGGAGCAGAGCATTCTGGGTAGGATCTTAGCTCGAGAGTTTTTGGCTGACGTGAGCTTGGTATAAGGACGGCTTGGTTCCGAGGACTGAACCGATAACGTGTAAGTAATGAATGAACTAAGATCAACAACACAGATGGAATGCTATGGTAAAACATAACTTTTTTTTACATACACAAGCATATTCCATAGTTTTGACAAAACCCCAGTGATGTTTTACATGTTCCTCATGCAGAAGTCAACAGGCTAACACTATTACCAAAGAACTGTGCACTGAACTAGTAGGTAGAACACCAGATCATATCCACGTCTATTAATTTTTTTTTTTTTATCCTCAGTAATAATACTTGTTAAAGAAGGAATGAGTATGTTTCTGAAAGCATGTAACTGGTAAATTAGTAAAATCAAAATAAAAAAAGCAAACCGATGACCAAGAGTCCACAAAGATCCAAGCTGGACAAAGGAACAAAGTAAACAAAATAAAACCAGCAGGACCACCACAGCTAAAAACATCAAGTTTAATAAAAGATCAGCACTTTTGTGTTCTAAGGTAAACGCATCATCAGATCTAAAACCATAGTACACACAGCAGGCTTATATACATAAGTAATTGCATAATAGAGCCAATAAAACAATTCAATCAATTTACATCCCTCTAATGCAGGTTTTAAAGAGACCAAGCCATTCAGCCCTGGATACCTGTCAGCTTGCACCCATAGTAACTCAGCATGTTCAGTGAGTTTCACTATGTCATCACCCTTGCTGTCAGCAACTAACTTTTGCAAAATTTTAAAATTAAATCTATGACCTGAATGTTCTGCAATGTGCCTAGCTAAAGCATTCTTAATATCACCCTTTCTAATATCATATAGATGTCTCCTAACTCTTATTCTTTAGCCTTTTGTTAGTTTTTCTTACATAAAAACTTGTGCAGGAATTGCAGGTAGCTAGAAAGACAGCATTCTTAGTGCAACAATCATAGTACTTATAGGGTGTAAAGACAAAATTTAACTTGGGGTGCTTGAAAGTATGTTCCTTAGAAATAAACTTACATATGCAGCAATTATGACAGGCATAAATGCCAACCCTCATAAGCAGCAAATCAACCTTTTGCTTCATCCTGCAAGTCCCTCCACATAGCTGTCTCTAAATTTAAGGCATTCCTATAGAAGAACCTAGGAGTTTCACCTACATAAGATAAGGTTTTCTCATCAACAGTTAAAAATTTCCAGTTAGCTAGTTAATCCTCACAGTCCTGCCATATTGGCTGTACTCTGTGCCCACTGCCATCTCCACCTCTTGCCAGACTAAACCCACAGCGTACTGCTGGAAAACTTCAAGCCAGTTGCCTTCTGCTGTCTCAGTCACTTGCTCCATTTTCTGTAGAACATGGCAAAGATAACTGCATATGTTTTGTGAAGTAAAATTCACACAGTTCTATAATACTCTCAGCCCATGATGATAGTAATACTATCTGCAGCTACTGCATATTTATATGCCTAAGCAGCATATGAGTGACTGTGAAGTATAACAGGCTTTTAGAAACACATGTACATCATGGGTAATCAAAAACAGCAGCAATTTGTCTCGCTTCATGTAGCAGAATGCATACAGTATCCTGCAAGATTACAGGGCTACTGTAGCAGCTTTCAGTGTTGCACAGGAATCAGGTCATAGGATGGTCCTGTAGGATGAATCTGTGTCAACTGAAATGTACCAGACAGATGTTTACAGACATACACAGCTTCACAGCATTACCTGGCAGGCACAATATGTACAACCCTCTACTCTATACTTGTACTTCTGTTGACGCATTATGGCCATGTGCACACTAAGGTGGATTACTGTAGATGGACTTCATATGCAGTTGGCACTCACTGGTTTTAATGTGGTCAAATGGCAGACCCATGGTATATCTCCAGAGTAGGAAGGGGAACTCTTTTGGCACAGTGGTAGGTAATTGCTACCAGCATGCACTTTCAAGGGATGTTTTAAAGTTTACAACACCAGTGTAAGTTCTGCTGTCTTAATGGACTTGATTGTACCGCCAGTGCAGAGCTCCAGGAAATGCTGAGTTCAGCAAGGGAAACAAGACTTTACCATACTGTTGATGCGTGCCTCCAGGTAAGATTCACACTTGGGTGAGTTCAGCTTGTGGAACAGGACTTAATCCACTGTTGGTGCACACCACTTGGGAGAGCATTATATATAAACAAGCTGAGCTCACAAAGTCTAAATGGACAGACATGTAAGTACACAGAGATGGGGTCCGAATGAAAAGATCACAAAATCAGCAAAAGGAGAGAAGTATTGCTGGAACTGAATTCATCCTCAAGTCTTTGTGAGTACCTTCACGAGGTGGACCCTGTTCACAAAATCTCACTAAGATGACTCAGATATATATACTGTATTTTGTATAGCATACATCATGGACAGAAGTAGGTTAAAAAAATGAAGATATCTGGGTGCACAAGTCCCAGGATAAAAAAAAGTGCCCAATCCTGGTAGGTGCACTTTTACCACGACTGGAAAAAAATGACAGTGTAGAATTCTCAAGACAGGGAAATATTCTACAATGGGGTTAGGCCAGGCCCAGAAGGAGGATGCCCACACCCCCCCCACCCCATTGTAGAAGGAAGTAGTCCACAAAAAAATCACAAAATCTGATGGGCCAAAAAAAAGCCATATAGAAGATAGCGTGGATTGTTGAGAATAAGGAGGAACTTTTATAAATCTTTTGTCTGGAACAATACACAAAGACTAAGATAGAAATTAGAGGAAAGAAAAATACTTCGACAAGAAAAACTGTCAGAAGCTTCAAATAAAAATTTTTGTTCGTTAATGCAACAGATATGTGAAAACAATGTATAGACCAAAAATAGTGGATCCAAATGGAGAGAGAATTCAGCAAACAAAGGAGAGTAGTATTTGCTTAAATTGAATTTATCCTCAAGTCTTGGTGAGTGCCTTCATGAGGTGGACCCTGTTTTTCACAAAATCTCACCAATATGATACTGATATATAGACTGTATCTATATAGCATATATCATGGATAGAAGTATGTTAACAAAATAGCTGAATTCACAAGACCCAAGATAAAAAAGTGCCCAATCCTGGTAGGCACACTGGTACCAGGAGTGGAAAAGATGACAATGTAGAATACTCAAAATATGGTGGGGCCAGGACAAGCCCAGGGATGAGGATGGGCCCCCCTGTTATAGAAGGGAGTAGAGGTCTACAAAAGTGTCAAAAACTGATAAGCCAAAGAAGAGACGTAAAGACGATAAAGTGGACTACTGGGGATAAGAAAGAAATTGTGTATTGTTACTATTATGCAAAATGCCCAGAATTTCCAGACACAAGATATACAAAATGATTGAGAGAAATTAGAGGAAAGAAAAATACTTCCACAAGAAAATCTGTCAGATGCTTCAAATAAAAAAATTGTATTCATTAATACAACAGATTTGTGAAAAGTAGTACATAGATCAAGAAACATCAATCTTTTTGGAAAAAGAAGCATCTGAGGAAGTGTGAAAATATAAACAAAATCTAGACATTTTTGAAAAGTATAAAAAAATATGGACATGGGAAAGAGAAAGATATGATATGGTGCAATATTTATGCAAAGGAGAAAGCCAAATTAATCAATAAAAAGAAGGCAGCCTCAAAGAGAAATAGAGGCAAAGGCACCCAGATATGGAAAATGTCACACTAAAGAAAATAATATCACAAAGATGGAATGGAGAAAAGAAGATTAGTAAAGTGAAAGTTAAAAAAAATGGAAGTTGAAGTTATGGACTGCATGTGAAGTGAAGGATTTGGTGTAGAAGGTCCAACACAGGTTATATCACAGCAAGATGGAGCAAGTTCACAAAGTAAGGAGAAGCAGGAAGATTAGGAGACGTCTGAAGAAGAAATATGGACATGGGAAAGAAAAAAAGATTTAATGTGGTATAATATTTATGCAAAGGAGAAAGCAAAACTAACCAATACAAAAAGAGCAGCACCAAAGATATTTGAAGAGAAATACAGGCAAAGGAATCCTGATATGGAAAACTTTGCAATACAAAAAATAAGAAGACAAAGAGAAAAGGAGATTAGTAATGGAGAAGTTAAAGAAATAGAAACTGAGGTTGTGGCGTACCTGTAAAATGAGGGATTCAGTGTAGAAAATCTAATTCAGAAAGCACCACAACAGGATAGAGCAATGGATATCCAAATTAAGGGGAAACCAGTGAAATGGGAAGCAATTGGTCAAGTGCAATATGAAGATATTTTGGAGTCTTCCACAGGAAACCAGTAGAAAAATTCACTTGAAGCTGGATGGCAAGGGAAGGAACAGGAAACTGTGGAAACTCTTGACACAGTGTTGAGGAGTGATAGGCCAGTGAATCCCCATATGACAGAGCAACAGCTAGCACAGGATGAAATTGAAGATAATATGCCACAGGAAGATGCTATAGAACTTTCTATAAAATGCCCGCAGGAAATGGAAAATAAAAAAATCTGCCCTCACTTTAAAAGAAAATGAGCTAAGAGAAGAGTTGCTTGATTTAATCAAGATAAACATATTAAGATCAATGAAAGAAATTGACTGCAGAAGGGCAATAAAACACAAAAAGTCAGAAGTTTGATAAAATAAATGAACACAGTAATTAGGAATAGAGAAAACTATGAAGCAATTTAAGACGAGACTTGTCACTGTTAGAGGAATACAGAAGAGGGAACAGATCAACAAAAATACTAAGAAAGATAGACATAATAAAAGCGATGTGCTTTATTAGAACAGACCAGGATCTATCATTCACTATCACAGATAAGCTAAAACTCTCAGTACAGGCAGAAAAACTTAGAAGATACACAGATGAATATAAATGGAGAGTACAAAATAAGCAATTTATTGATGACACAAAAGTTTTACAATGAATTGGGAAACAAGGTAAAAGGAATTGAAAGACCACCAAAACAAAGAAGAAATAGATACATTTTGGAGAAGTATATATGTAGATCCTGTGGAACATAACAAAGATGCTAAATTGATAAAAGAAAAAAAATAAGAAGTCTAAAGTTGCAGGATTTGAAATGGGATGAAGTAATAGCCAGGGAGATTGAAGCAAAGTTAATAAAAGCCTTCAACTGGGAAACCCCAAGCCCAGATGCAGTACCTAACTTCTGGTTAAAAGTATTAACATCTTTGCATAAAGATTTAGCTATGGGAAAGAACTACTTGTATGCACAGCCTGAACAGACACCAGCCTAGCAACAGGGAAAACAATGCTCCTCCTTAAGAGTGAACCTGCAAGCTACTCTAAAAAGTATAGACCAATAACTTGCCTTCTGACATGTATAAACTGTACATGGGAAATGATGCCAACAGAGTTTAAAGTCATTTAGAAGAAAATTCAATTAGGCAGTAGAACAAAAGGGCAATAAAAGAAGGTCATATGGAACAAAAGATCATTTGTTGTTAAAGTAATAGTGGAGAACTGTAAAAAGGGGTAGAATTTAAGTATGGCATGGAATGACTACAAAAAAGCATTTGATAGTATCCCACATTCATGGAAAAGAGTGCTTAAAAATGTATAAGATACACCCTGCACTGATCAACTACATTACAGTGACCATGAAACAGTGGCAGACCACTTTGCAATTAAGCCATGATAAAGGACAAATTATTATCCCAGGGATAAAAATTCAAAGGGGGATATTCCAGGGTGACTCTCTGTCACTGCTGCTATTTTGCCTTACCCTTAACACATTATGCTGTCTACTTAACAACTTAGGCAATGGCTATAATTTGGCTCCTAGAAAACAAAGTATAAATACTTCTCATCTTCCCTTTGTCGATTTAAAACTGTATAGCTCATCAGATGAGGAACTGAAAGTAAATTTTTCAGATGATATAAGAATGTCATTTAGTCTTTATAAATGTGCAAAAGCAACCTTTGAAGCAGGAAAACTGCAGCACCAGGAAAACATCAGTTCGGGACAAGAATGTGATATAAAAGAACTTGAGCAAGAGAAAGTATATATTTGAGAATTTATGAAGGATCAACAATAAAACATGATCAAATGCGAATAAAACTTAGTAAGGAATACGTTAGAAGACTTAAATTAATCCTGAAAATGGTGATGACATCCAGGAACAAAATCCAAGCTATAAACCAATTTGCTCTTCCTGTCCTAAATTATAGTTTTAGAGTGATTGACTAGCCCCAAAACGTGTTGGATAGATTAGATAGGAAAACAAGGATGCTTCATGCTCACCAAATGATTTATAAAAATCAGTGCATGCCAAGATTATATAGTCCCCATTCAGATGGACGGATGGGCCTCCTTGAAATTAATTACATGTATAGATCTGCAATCTTGGGACTCAATACATTTCTGCTGACCTCACAAGACCTAAACATAGTTAAAGTTTTGAAACATGAGGAGAATAAATCTAAGATGACTTCTCTGCTTAATCTAGCAGAAGCATATTGGCGTCAAACAGGAATGGAAATAAAACCAGAAGTAGATAAAAATCAGGCAACAACTGAATGTGCCAAAAACAAAAGAAAGAATATAAGATGAAGGACCAGATGAGAAGGCAAGAAATGTGGAAAATTCAGAAATATAGTTGCAAGTATAGAAAACTCCTGGAACAACCTCATGTTGATGAGGAATGAATGCAGGAATGGTTAAGGAGAGACCAATTCAAACCAAGAGATGAAAGGTTAATATTGGTGGCCCAAGATAGTGGGCTACGTACTTGTTGGTTTACAAAGTCCATTCAACATGTGAGAGAAACAGGCAAATGTAGGTTTTGTAAAACAGAATTGGAAACAACTGCATAGTTTGTTGCTGGTTGTGACATACTAATGGCAGAAGGACTGTACACTGAAAGGCATAATGATGTGGCAAGACTATTACACTGGGGATTGTGCAACCATTATAATATTGAACTAGCTAAAAATCACTGGAAACGTGAGCCATAATGCATCATAGAAAATGATTTCTACATCACATTACCAACAGTTCAAAAGATAGATGTGAGAAAACCAGATATAGTGGTCCGTAAAAGAAGACAGAAGTAGCCCTGATTGTTGAAATTGGTATACTCAGTGACTGTCTTGCTTACCAAGAGACACATAGTTATACAATGTCAGGATTTGCAGGCAGAAGTGAGAGCATTGTGGAAGAAAGATACCCAGACAGTTCCAGTAGTAGGAGGAGCAACAGGTCTTCTAAAAAAGAATCTACAATTGTATTTAGATATGTTGCAAATACATGCAACTACGAATTGCAGAAGGAGTCATTACTGGGCACATTGCAGTACTGCGAATAGCACTTCTGGCTGACATCAAAGATTGAAACAATACTCATTTCATGAGCTTCAATCCTACTTTGACTTGAATTGCAGTACTGCGAATAGCACTTGTGGCTGACATCAAAGATTGAAACAATACTAATTTCATGAGCTTCAATCCTACTTTGACTTGAATTGGGTCCATTCCTCTCATGGTATTAGAAACCCAAAAGACTGAGAAATCAAAAAAAAAAACAGGGCAAGAGTCATGGTTATAGTGGAAATTAACTGTGGTGCAACATGCACTTTCATATTATGACAATTGGGCTTAACAGAAACAATAGGAATGCACTGCTTACTAATGCAGACCTAAAAGACCTCCCCACACAGTCACACTTGAACTTGCAAGGTCATCTGTGGCACTGAAGTAAGCAGTACTAGTACCAGGCAGGTGCTGTTACTTCCCAACATACTGCTGCCAATATCCTCTAGATGGTTGTATATTTGTAAATGAAAAAATGCGCATAACAGTATGATTGACAGCCACAAGGCTGAGGCAGACTACAGCTACAGCACAGGTACAGTGGATATAAAAAGTATACACACCCCTGTTAAAATGCCAGGTTTTTGTGATATAAAAAAAAATGAAACCACAAAAAATAATTTCAAAACTTTTCCCACCTTTAATGTGACCTATAACCTGTACATTTCAATTGAAAAAAAAGGAGAATCAGACTAACACAGACTTGGTGAAAGCAGTAAATGGTGAAGATAAATTTCAGCATGGCATGCAGTGATTTCTGTGAGTTTATTCGCAGTGATCGTCAGCTGTTAAAAACTGCCTCTTCTCAGCAAAAGTAAAAATTTAAACAGTGATTAATGATTGTGTATTTGCATGAACACTGTACATTGAGTTTCACTCACTTACTGGTGATTGATGTAACTTAACACAATTCGGGTTAATCATTTGTGTTTAGTCAAAAACTGGTGTAAGCCTGTAACCTATTCTTCTTTTGGCTTTTCCCAGTTAGGGGTCGCCACAGTGGATCACCTGTCTGCCCATGATTGGCAGTAGAGTTTTACAGTGTCGAGTTGCCAGCCCAGCACCCAACCTTCCCCGGAAGGCACACACATGAATGCACTCACATCTAGGGCCAATTTAGAGTGTCCAGTCCACTTACAGCATGTCTTTGGGATGTGAGAGGAAACCGGAGCACCCAGAGGAAACCCACATGACTACAGGGAGGACATGCAGACTCCACACAGAAGGCACCCCAGCCGAGGATTGAACCGGAGAACCTCTTGCTGTGAGGTGACAACACTAACTGCTGCACCACCATGGCTACCATTAAGCCTGTAACCTATATAATGTAAAAGTTAAGTAATATGTTTTTGTTATACTCCTGCACAATTGCCATTTTGTGTTATAATATTTGACTGTTTTTCTATCAATAGCACTAGGTCAAACCATCAAAGCTGTCAAAATCGTCCAGTGTCCTATTCATTCAGTATTTCAGTACCCTCTGTTTTAATGAGCATAAACAATCTGTGGGGTTCAGTATGACAACCTGACTGGACATCATGATGAATTGACAATGATGGCTGTCAAACATCCAGGAATGGCAAATTCCAGAGTTGGCAACCCTAGTAGTCCTCCATATTTTTCTGCTACCCCCCCCCCCCGCATGTACAAAGCCACCATACTTGTCTAGTCAAATTTGTTTGCTGAGGATCAAATTCTGTACTTTTAGTGTGAAAGGTAAATACCTTACCCATTATACCAAAAATCACCCACATCTGGCTTTGAAATCAACCTTCCAAGTAACAAAACTTCTTGAACCCAAATTATAGCTGTAAGTCACTTTGGCTAAAGTATCTCACTAGACTTTGAGTCAGACCTTTTCCCAAACCTTCCACTTTTTGATTGTCATCTTGCTAGCGCCTGCTTGATCAGATAAGCATCATATCTTTTATTTCAATTATTACTTTTCCAACCTATATTATAGTTGGTTTCTCCCTTTGTTTCTACCTTCCATTATAGTTTTTTCCCTTTGTTTCTGTTTTCTAGTGATGGTTTTGTTCACAACTATGGTAGACGTAGCTAGAATTGATTTAAATATGTTTCTGCTTTCTAATTTTGCACCAATTAAAAATGCCTGTGTCCAAGATAGTTCCAAAATCCCACTCCGTTTTGCTTAATCTTTATATCCCATTGGTTTTCAGACCTAGTCCAAACCTATAAACTGTGCTAAGAATCTTCATTGTTAATGCATTCATTGATTTCATTTCTGTCAGAAAAAAAGTTTGAGTTTGTGTCTATGACACATCTCATTCTGTTCATTTGTCTGTATTTACAGACCTAAGTAATGTATGTTATCTACTCCCTTTAAGCCATATTCCTCTCTCACCTCAGCCCAAGACTTCATAGCTGTGCCTGTAGCCAAGTGCTACCATAATCTTGGCTTCATATTTGTCCGTCTCCAGAGGTTTGAATTCCTATTCATATTCAGATTTGATGGTCTAATAATACTATAGTCTATCAGCAATACTTGTGTCTGTCATGGTGCAAAATTTTGCTTTTAAGTATTTTTGTAGTAAGGTTTTCTGTACATCAGGTTAATGCATTTTCTTTAGTTGAATTTTCTATCCTTTCCCACATCTTCATGATTTCCTGATCCTGCAGTACTCCCTCATCATAGAGGAGCATAATCTCCCATCGGCCCTGTATGTAGGGCACTGCAGTAAGTAAAGCAATCAATGGTGTGTTACTTTAAAATATTCTTCTAGGTCCAGCATTCCAAGTCTGAGCTTCTCTTTGAACAATAACATTTCCCACCTGACTTTCTATTATCCTCCATAAAAAACTCCTTATATGATTTGTGAGCCTCCTCCACATACTTGGACCTGGTTGATATTGATATGATTGTCCTACATACAACACCAGTGGTACAATAAACATTCCGAGTGCCATTATTTTATCATCATCTTACATAGATGTCAACTTCTATAGTATTTTTATACCCTTTTCGGGATCACTCAGACTGTTACACTGTCAGTAATTAGAGCTACGTATATTTTCATGTAAATTACCCCAAGGGTATCCAGCTCTTCAAGATAATATGCTTTGCAAAAGACTCTAGATATGGAGCAAAAAGCAATGGAGGCAATGAGAATCCTTGCCTGGTCCACCATGTTTGAGCCTGACATATATTTTATTTATCTACTAGAGCCTTGATAAAATGTTAGATATGACATCTAAAAACTTTTTTTTGAAAATTCAAATACCTTTAATGCCTCAAACTGAATTCACAAACTGACCTTGTCAAACAGTATTTCAGCATCAAGACTGATGAGCATTAAGGCTATTTTGCCTTTAGTAGCATATTTCTGGATTAGTGTAGGCTTATTAGATTGTCAAAAGTCTGCCTCCCTTGGTACAAATCTACATTGCTCAAGTTAAATTTTGGGGAAAAATTTGTGCAGTGGGATTTTCATTCACAGCTGCAGGGAAGTAACTTTGGGAAATGGTCTGTTATGAATAATGTACCTGATGCTGATATATCCACCATATATTACTTTTGGCAGTTACATGCTCATATGCCATCCCACCTAATACCTGGCGCACGTCTCACATGGTCACCTTCTAAGGACAAGGATGATGAGAATTTCCTTCTCCACCTCCCTTGTTAGAGACCTGTGTTTTAATGGGACACCTTAAAGCTTATGAAGGCCAGCACAATCCTGGCTAATTAATACCCTTGCCTTACCTACACAGAATGCCTGGTTGTGTATCTGGGGAAATCTATGAATTCTATGGTAATCTTTTCTGAGAAGCCATCCTGGGTGGCTGGAGGCACTGAAATTCTGCACAGCAGCCCAAAAAAAGGGTGGATGCACTGTACATCTGATATGAGTGGAGATTTTAACTATATTTGAATCTATGCCTATGTGACCTTTAGTTCAGGATATTCCAACAGTTTGCAACTTGCTATTTGACAGAGTTTACATCTCTGGATAGGTATGTAGTTTAGTAGGCATTGTTATATCCCAAAGGATCATGGATTTGCACTCCTGTTGGAGTTATTTGAGCAGTGTCTTCTGTGGCTGTGCAATCCAATCCAGTAGTGGCAGTTCTTTCCACACTCTTATCAGCAGTAGGCAGATGTCAGTCTGCTATCACAGGCATGGATCTTTTGGAGGGTTCTGTTTTCCTCTGCTCTAGTTGCCAAGGTAGTTTCATATATAGTAAGAGCTTCCTTCTCTTCCTGTTTGCAGGCGTACTTGTCTGAGGCAAGAGAATGCCAGTTGTTCAAGCTGATATAGAGACCACTGAGAGTGTGCGTGCATATGTCTGTGTAGAGCAGTTTGGGTCACCCTTTCAGCCTCTTTCATGACTCCAGCTCTCCAAAAAGGAGGTCCTTTGGTATTTGTGCCATCTGTCATGTGTGAGACATGATCCAACCAACACATACACTTGTTTCAGGAGGGTGAATGTGGAGGTGGTGCCCTTCCACTCAAGCAATGCTCTGTTGGAGATCTTGTCCTGCCATATGATAAGTATGAGACTAAGGCAGCACATGTGGAAAACACTGAGACACTGCTCCTGTTTTGAGGACAAAGTCCATGTTTCACTAACATACAGTAACGTGATGAAAACACAGGCTCTGTAAACCTGCACCATGGTGTGCATAGTGAACATATTATTAGCCATTACACCCTTTATCAGTCTGGAAAACATTGTGGCAGCTTTTCCAATGCACTTGGTCTCGCTGTCAAGCAATAACATGTCCGAGATCATAGAATGTAGGTGTATGAACTCATGGGAAATCTCCAGCTCATAGTCTCTCACCCTGATAGATAGCTCATTGCCCACATTTTGGCCCATCACCTGGGTCATGTTTAAACTGATTGTAAGGCCAAATTCCATATGTTCATCCATAAAATGATTCATGATTGAGATATGTATATATGTTTTTAAGCTGCATGAGGTTGAAGCATCTATTATAAATGAAATATTTGTTTTTAAATATAAAGGATCACAGAGGTTTTGAACATGAATTTCAGCCAGCAATTTTTTAGTTACATTTTTTTATTCAATTAAGCACTGATGTCATCAAGTAAGGAACAATAATGATTGGTTGATGAAGTAACAGCAAAGGTATTTAAATGTAGAAATGGCTTAGCTTTTTTAACAGTCTGATGAAGCATTTGAGAGAATGTGAAAGTGCTTACTGGATGTTTTATTGTTTTTGTTCTTTAGTTCAGTGTGTTTAATAAAAGGTCAAGCTTCTTATTGTCGTGTTGTGCCTCAAGAAAAGGTTATTTGGATTTTGAGTCACGATTGACTGCAGTTCCTACTGAGTGTGGACAGCATTGGCTGTGTCATCAGCAAACACGAACTTCATTAGATGCTTCCTAAGCAGCCCGGCATTCAATATATGCCTTGACAGTTTGAAGAGGTTGATATCCATTGTGTTTCAGAAAAAGATACCCTCTGTAGCAGTTACTGTCACTCCTACTTTGGACACACTAGAAAAGTCTTCATGGGTTATGTTCAAGCAGTTTTATTATATACGACCATATCACGATAGAAATTTACTGACTTTAACTTAAATAACTTGTATACAAACTAACTACTGCAATTATACAGGCTCACTCTTTGGCTGCACTCTCAAAATGGCACTGGGAATAGCACATGCCCAGTATTTATATGTGCACTTTCAGTCCTTGATATGCTTCTTAAAGATACAGCATATATGCTCTGATCTACAGTTACAAAAGCAAATTTCAACAGAACTGAAAAGAAGATACCAAACAATATTGGACCCAGAACACACCCCAGCTTCACTCCACTGAGAATCTTGATCTTTGCCAGAATCGCAAACAGATGTTTTCCTACTCTTGAACTCAAATGCCTTGGTCAGATCAATGAAGGTAATATACAGTGGTTTGTTCTGCTCCCTGCAGTTTTCTTGTAGTTGTTTAACACAGAAAGCGGTAGACCTTTCAACTCTGAACTCACACTGAGACTCTGAGTAAACTCTGCAAGAATGTGGATCCTCTTCAGGAAGACACATGCAAACAGCTTTTCCACTATACTGAGATGGGAGATGCTGGTATAGTTTTGTCATCCTTGTTCTTACAGATAACTATGTTAGCATCCCTCATATCTTGAAGTACACTGCCTTCTCTCCAGCATTGGAAAGTACTGCATGCAGCTCAGAGATTGGGATACCATTGGCACATTTAAGGATTTCTGAGGGAATATCATCTTTCTATGGGGCTTCTTCAGAAGAGAGCACTTTTACTGAATTGTTGAGTACCTCCAAGAAAGGATCATCACTGAGTTCATTCATGGTTGGCAGAGGCTAAATGATGTTAAGGACTGTCTCCATAACTATAGTATCTCTGGCATACAGCTGTGAGTAGTGTTCCAACAGCTTGATTCTGTCTTTCCAGACCTTGCCTGTGGATGGCTTAAGTGGGGCAGTCTTCGTCTGTGATTTGCATAGTTATGATAAACTGTTTTATCCCATTTCTATACTGGAGTTTAGGACACTAAAACTGTTAATCTCACCAGTCCAAGATCCAGTCAACTCTAAGAGTTCAGGCAGTAAAAAAGCTTGATAACCTTGATTCTGGACTTAATGTGGATCCTGACAAAAGCTTCTATGGTGGAATTCCAAGTAGCACAATTGAATTTTAACTGTGTTCATGCTATAATTAAATCTGTACACTCAGTCAGTACAAGTGGAAATCCTCTTCAGCCAGGTATATGAGGACCTGGCCAATGAAATTCTTAAGGGAAACAGGCCTTCACCACTGTGAAAGGTCTTGTCTCTGTCTATTCTGTCAAGGGCTCCCTCTTGAAATGTTGGGACTCTGCACTATGAGTCCTGAAGCAATGTAGAAAAAAAATACAGAAGAGTGAATATCAAACATCTTTTTTCATGGGGGCATTTACCCTGATGTGGGGAGCAAGTCCCTACTCTCATGAACTTGTATATATAAACTCCCAAGATCATTATACTTTGAGGAAAAGGGAATATTTAAAAAATGGCAATCTTGGACTTGGTATAGGTAAGTCTGAATTGTTAATTATCCAGGATCCACATTTCAGGGCTTAACATCTCAAGTCCTGACATTTGAAATGGTTACCTTTCTAGGCCTAGCCAGGCCTTAAAGAAAAACAAGCTTCCTATCATCTGAGGAAGGTAGTGAAGCATCATACAGACTTGTCTCCTCCAGTGCTAGCAATGTCACCAAGGATAATCCCAACAACTGTGCTGCAACAGTCCTTATTCTGTTCAACGACTGCACATGAGGAAGTGGTTCTCTGAGTTTATGCTGGTTTGGTGAACAGTCACAAAGGACCACAGAGTTCTAGACTCCATCACTCTTAGTCATATCCTGTAGTTCGTGGATCCTCTTCCAAAAAGAAATCTGGACTATCTGCCCCATCTCAGTGAAGCTCCTGATGCAGGTCTTGACTGTACTGCTGTTTATTTTTCCACTGGCAGATAAACTATACATTCTTAGCCTTTGCCCGTCTTCTGTTGAACTGCTTTGTATCAGTTTCATGCGATCATTAATTTCTTCACCATTTTGAACCTATGAGTTCACTGTTTCATTGACATAGAGCGATAAAGCCCTGTCTACAGCCCAGTCAACCCAGTTTTCATTAACAGCTTGATTAACTTAGAGTGGCAAGGAGGATAGGCATGCCCATCCTAGAGGACAGGATGATGTGCAGAAGGGGTACACAGAGCAATAGGAGCTTTCTTATGGAGGCTAAGCCAGCTGAAACATGCATAGCTGATGGGGATTGGGCAGCTTGTAGTTGACAGTACCATGTGGAGGTGGGTGATACTGTCTGCCCATTACACACACCCATGAGGTAACTCTTTCAATGATTAATATTCCTGAGGTTGTGAATGAGTGAGCTGCCAGATGATGTAAGCTATACTTCTAGTCTTCTCCTGGAGCTGCAGTTTCAAAAATGTGCCTAATCTGTGTTTTCTGGTAGGGGTCACTCTGTAGGTCAACCTGATATCCCAGAAAAGTGGAGTTCTCTCCACTTCAGTGTGTTGGGAAAGGGGAAGATTGTGGTTCATACATTCACCAACCTTTGGCACAGAAAAAACATGCATCTTTCCACCATTCTTGAAAATATTGTACCTCATTGTAAAGTTCAAGGAAGAAGGACCAAAACTCATTCTTGCCACTCCATTGTGGCCGAGAAGGGGATGGTTTCAAATATGTCAGTTCCTGTTCACACAGAACTGGCCCAGTAATCAAGGAGCCTCAATCCTCACCACTAGCACCAGTGAGGTGTGTACACATTGGGGGGATAACAAGTACACACAGTAAAGTACAATTTCCCTTAAGAGCACACAGATATCACAGTTAGTCTGGGGGCTGTTTTTTCCCTTTCTCTCCAGATCTCCAATAAGACTCCCCACTGGCACAGCTATAGGGTCCAGATCTCAGCCTATTGGTTAAGCTAAAACCTCCAGCACCCTCTCTGTCCAGCCAGTGCATGTCCCTGCCCAAGTAGCTGACACACACACACACACACACACACACACACACACACGCACACACACACTTTCAGATTTGATTTAAGTACAGACACTCCTGGGGAAGGCTGGCACAGGTTCTCCAGCTATGCCCCTTCTCTCCACACTATAAAGTAGAAATCACTGCTACCAGCCACTATTTATCAGCTACTAATAAGGCCCTTACCAACAGGTGTCCAATTGTACTGTGTAATATTACTGTTATCCAAACAGTAAGTGTGTCAAACAGCAAGACTATTGGAGTGGCTTGGATAGTATCATCAAATACATGCAATGTACTCTAAGAGCCTAAATTATCTCTACACAAAACAGCCACAGTTGAAAGGTTTAAAAATATTTAATAATAAATAAAAACACAAGACAAATCTCATCAATTCAACACAGTGCTAATCAAGAGTTCAGAGATCACAGGAAACTTTTAAAACAATACTTAGATACAGAACAAAGCAAGTGCCTGGTGAGTTCTTGTCAGCTTTAGACAAAATCCAAAATGCTCAAATCTTTCCCTCTGAGATCGTCTTAAATTGATGTATACATTACTGCTGAGTCATTTCACATTACATAATTTTTGACACCTCTTCTGAAGCTTCCCAGGCTCACAGAACTCAAAATTTAACATTTGTTTACAATCTTGCACCTGCCAGGAAACCACAGTAATAAAGGACACTTTACATATAAAACCCAGTAATTAACTCTTGTCCTAAGACAATAGAAAGAATTTCTTAGTCTAGACATCCTGCCTCTGAGCTCGAGATCAAACAGTCATAAAAATGTTTCACTTATCAGCTTTCTTTCAGCAGGGTGCACTGCGGTTACATTTTTGAAGCTCAGAACATATAACACAGTTTTCTTAAATTTGTAAAAACACGCGTGTGGATCATATTAATATTTACAATGACATAAAATTATCTACAAAATTCTATCAAACTAGGCTGGCAGCCTCCTCATAAACCGTCCCCCAGAGAATTCAAGCTAGTTTTTCAACATTGCTTGAGAGGGTTAGGTCTATCTGAATGTACTTTACCCCATTCCCTGTCTTGAAACCCCATGTGCGTTAGCATTGCTAACCCTACAGTGGTGCTGCCCTGACATATCATATGCTTGCAATCCTAGACTCCACCTTACTAACTTGGCATTCTGCTGGCTGGGTCGATGTAACCATGTTAGGGGATTGTGATCTCTAACTTCAGTGAATTTCCTTCCCTACAGATAAAGCTGAAGTTTCTGCAGTGCCCACATTATGGCTAGACATTCCTTTTCTACAGCTGTATAGTATTCCTCCCTGTGTTGGAGCCTATGACTGAGATAAACCACTGGGTGCTCTTCTCCCACTGAAGAAATCTGGCTAAGTACAGCCCCACCCCATGGTTTGAAGCATCCACCTGGACAACAAATTATTTGCTGTAATTTGGACTGGCTAACATGGGAGGGTTCCTCCCAAAGCTTCTTTAAGCTTCTGGAATGCCTGCTCACATAATTAGGTCCACACTACCTTATCTGGCCTGTTTTTCCTTGAAAGGTCTGTGAGGGGAGCAGCTATGATACTATAACTGGGACGAACTTTCTGTAGTACCCTGCTCTCCCTAAGAATGCCCTCACCTGCTTTTTGGTAACAGGTGCAGGCCATGTCTGAATGGCTTCCACTTTGGCAGGTTCTGGCCTGATGTTACCACTTCCCACTCTATGTCCCAGGTAGGAGACCTCTGCCATACCCACCTGACATTTGCTCGGCTTAATAGTCAACCCTGCCCTCTGTAGTCTGCCCAGCACCTCCCTGACATTCTGAAGGTGCTCTTTCCAAGAATAGCTGCAGATGGCAATATCATCTAGGTAAGCAAGGGAAAACCCTTCTGCTAGGATATGATCTACCATCCTCTGGAAAGTTGCTGGGGCATTTTTCATCCCAAAGGACATCTTTGTGAACTCATACAAACCAAACGAAGTCACAAAGGCTCACCTTTCTTTAGCACTGAGAGTCAAGGGCACCTGCCAGTAACCCTTGGTAAGACCAATGGTGATAAGATACTTAGCCCCACCCAGCCACTCTAGGGCTTCATCTGTCCTAGGCATGGGGTAAGCATCTGACTCTGTGTGACTATTTAATTTCCTGTAGTCCACATAGAACCTGGTGCTGCCATATTTCTTTGGCACCAGCACTACTGGAGAGGCCCAGGGACTGTTGGACTCTTGAATAACCCCTGGTTCCAACATTTCCTGTAAATTCTCCCTTAGAGTCAGTTTGACTCTCTCAGGCACCCTATAAGGAGCCTGCCTAATAGGCTTTTGGGGTCCTGTATCCACCTGGTGCTGCACCAGGTGGGTGCACCCTGGTTTCCCAGTGAACATGTCCCCAAACTCCTGTAACACTGCTTGGATTTCTCGAACCTGGTTAGGAGATCGCTGCTGGGACATTGCTACCCCTTCCACTGAGGTGTCAGTCCGAGCCTCACTGAGATCAGTCACCAGATCTCCCTCAGATTCCTCCTGCAATCCACTGCAAATACTCAGCAAAAGGTCCTCCCTATCATGGTAAGGTTTCATCTTGTTAACATTGTACAATTTGTGCCCCTGTCTCTTGCCTAGCTGTTCTACCATGTAGTTAACATCACTGACCTTCCTTACCACCTTGTAGGGTCCCTCCCAGGCTGCCGGTTGTTGTGTCTGACAGGAATGAGAACCATCACCTGTTGCCCTATAGCATACTCTCTAGGTCGAGCATTCCTGTCATACCAGACTTGTTTCTGCTGTTGGGCTTCTGCCAGATTCTCCTGGGCCAAGCCGATGAGTTCCCTGAGCCTTGTCCTGAGGTTTAGGGCATATGCCACAGCAGACTCCTTGTGAGATTTACACTCACCTTCCCACTCATCTCAAATTAAATCTAGAGGCCCCCTCACCCTATGCCTATACAACAACACAAAGGGTGAAAACCTGTGGATTCCTGGGGAACCTCTCTGTAAGCAAACAGATGGAGCAAAAATTTGTCCCACTCCCTCTTAAACTGGTCTACAAATGCCCATAGCATGGACTTGAGTGTAGAGTGTAACCTCTTAACAAGACCATTACTCTGGGGATGGTAGGGGTAGTCTTCAGGTACTTCACCTACAGTACTTCCACAGACAATCCAACAGGTCTGGCATGAAATTGGCATCTATGTCAGTCAGTATTTCTTTTGGAAAACCTACCCTGCTGAAAATCTCTAACAAAGCATTTGCCACCTTTTCTACCTCAATGGAGGACAAAGCCACTGCCTCAGGTTATCTTGTACCATAATCTACTACCACTAGGATATACTTTTTCCCTGTGGAACTTGGGGTACTCATAGGCCCCACAATATCCATAGCTACCCTCTGAAATGACTCCTCAGTCACAGGCAAAGGCATCAAAGGAGCTTTCACCTTGTCTCCTGCCTTTCCTACCTTTTAGCACTGCTCACAGGTCCTACAGTACCCTGTTACATCTCTGGAAATTCCAGGCCAATAGAAGCTCTGCATAATACATCTATTTGCATGTTTTATATCCATATGACCTGCAAAGGGAATATCATGGGCTATGACTAGAAGTATCAGATAGTAGACTCTAGGCACTACCAACTGCTGTATTCTCTCACCTTCTGGTCCTCCCTCAGGGGTCCACTCTCTATACAGTAACCCTTTTTCCCAGTATACAGATTCCCCCTTCCCTTGAGAGTCAGGTGTCTCACTAGCTACCTGCCTCAGGCCTTGTAATGTAGGGTCTGAGAGCTGAGCCTGTCTCAACTCTCTCTTAGTAACCCTTCCCAGCTCCCCTTCCACAGGAAGTCTGACATCCTCTGACAGCTGTGCCTTGCTGTCAGCCTGGGTACTACTACTCACCTCTGCCCTTGCAGTCACTCTGTCCAAGGGAACATCAGTACCCACAAGCAGCTGTGGCTCACCTTCAGTCTTATTGCTACAGTGTAGCTCTCTCCCTGAAGTAATCACCCCACCAGTCCTGGCTACAAGTGTGTGGTCTTTCTGGGTCTCCCCCAGGCTACCAGACCCACATGCTTGTCTCCAAGCCTGACTGTGTGTAACTGCATGAGCACATAGTACTGCATTATCAAAATCATTCCCTATCAGGACACCTGCAGGGATATCCTCAAACAAACCCACTTTCTGGCTTTTTCCACCCTCCCAGTCAAGGTGAACCCTAGCCAAAGGTATTTGGAATGGGGTGCCTCCTACAGCTCTGACTGAAGTAGACTGCCCAGGCAAGTAGTGCTCCTCTGTAACCATTGCAGGCCTTACAATGGTTATGTCAGAGGCTGTGTCTCTCTTAGCAATGGCCTCTTTGCCATTCACTATGATAGGATAGAACCTCTTGTGGTAGTTTGCTACCCTGGTTGTCTCAAGACAACCTATTATTGGCATTTTGTCCTTCCCACTTACTGGCTCCCCTCACCTTTTGTTCCCCACCTTGCTTCCATGGACATTTATATGCCACATGGCCCCACTGGTTGCACTCAAAACATTTAACCCTAGGTCCTGGATGTGTACCTGGACTAGTGGCTTCCCCTGCTACTGTCATATTCTGTTGGGGCAGTCGGGGCTGCCCACCATGGGTTCCTTTAGACCCATGAGCAGCACTGGGTGTCCCCTTCCTGTGCAGTGATGCCCTGCTTGCTAGGTATAGGTCTCCCTTCTTCCCCAACTCATCTGAAATAGCACATTGTCTATCAGCTAACCAGAAACTCATGTCCTCAGGCAAAGCGCTAAGGGCTTGTTCCCTCACCAAAAGGTCTGCTAGCCCTTCAAAAGTGGTGACCTGACATCCACTCACCCACCTATGAAAATAAGTGCTTAGTTCAGCAACATATTCAAACAGATTTTCATCTGTCTTGCGTCTGTGCTCACAAAACTTTTTCCTATAAGCTACAGGAGTTAGCTTAAAAAGTTCTAGCAAACAATTCTTAACAGCAGTATAATCAAACAATCCATGATCAGATATTTTAGACAGCACAGTTACAGCTTTTCCATGAAGTAAGGGGGTCAGGAACCATACCCAAATCCTTTGGTTAACATCGTACTGTTTACATACCCTCTCAAACATATGAGTGAAATTGTCAAAATTATCCCCCTCTGTAAACTGCGGAAGAAATTTACTGACCTTTTGTGCTTCTGGGGTCCAGTTACTCCCTTTCCCATTGCCACCATGACTCTGGCAAAGAGTCAGCATCTCCTTTTCAAGCTGCCTCTGCCTCATCTTCTCCTCACTTTCCAGGTGTAGCAGTTTCTCATTCTCCTCAGTCTGCAGACATCTCAGTCTCTCTGCTGCTTCTGCTTCCAAATGCCCAGCCTCCAACTCGTCTCTTTAGCTCTAGATGGATTCTTAAGTCCTCTAGAGAAAGGTTGAGCTGTCCATTCTCTGAGTGTTGTACATCTCCATGGCCAGTCTGATCGTCCTCCTGGTTGCTATTCTCTGATGCAGCTGTGAGACCAAAGCTGCAATCATGTCTGCCTTAGTCAGGTTCTCATACCCCAGTCCTTTAGTCTGGCACATTTCAGCCAACTGGCTCCTTGTCAGCTTGCCATACTCCTCTGCTGACATGCTTGCCTGCTCTCCCTGACTAAGCTAACAAAAGAAATAAAACAATTGTGATCTGAACTCTGAATGTTCACTGCATGGCTGATTTAGAGTACAAAAACACCTTCAGGGATTACTGTACACAAGCTACAGGAATTCACTATCCACACCACTACAAGCCAATTATTATGTGATGTGGCTAACTCACCACTATCAAACAATTAATATTTGATGTGGATATCCCACCACTGCCAAACAATTAAGATGTGATGCCCGTGTATTGGCCCAGTAATCAAGGAGCCTCAATCCTCACCACTAGCACCAGTGAGGGGAGTGCACACTGGGGAGATAATAAGTACACACAGTAAAGTACAATTTCCCTTAAGAGCACAAAGATATCACAGTCAGTTTGCAGCTGGTTTCTCCCTTTCTCTCCAGATCCCCAATAAGACTGCCCACTGGCACAGCTATAGGGTCCAGATCTCAGCCTAGTGGTCAAGCTAAAACCTCCAGCACCCTCTCTGTCCAACCAGTGCTTTGTTTCTCCGCCCAAGTAGCTGACACACACACACACACACACACACACTTTAAGATTTAATTTAGATACAGACACACTGCCAATCCTGGGGAAGGCTGGCACAGGTTCTCCACCTATGCTCCCTTCTCTCCAGACTGCTGCTGTTGTTTGTCTTTCGGCTTTTTCCCAGTAAGGGGTCACCACAGTGGAACTCCGGTCCACTAATGATTGCCACCAACCACTATTTATCAGCTACTAATAAGGCCCTTACCAAAGGGTGTCCAATTTTACTGTATAATATTACTGTTATCCAAATAGTAAGTGTGCCGAACAGCAAGACTATTGGAGTGGCTTAGACAGTATCACCAAATACATGCAGTGTGCTCTAAGACCTTAAATTACCTCTACACAAAACAGCCATATTTGAAAGGTTTAAAAATATTTAATAATAAATAAAATCACAAGACAAATCATATCAATTCAACACAGTGCTAATCAAGAGTTCAGAGATCACAGGAAACTTTTAAAACAATATTGCAGGATAGCCTGACATAAATATAGAAAACAGCTAGGCTAATCTGGCTATATTTCTATCTAACTCTAAGATAAATCACAGTTCTAAATACTACTTACAGAGCAAAGCAAGTGCCTGATGAGTTGTTGTCAGCTTTAGACAAAATCCAACATGCTCAAATCTTTCTTTCACTGCTGAGTCATTTCACATTACATCATTTTTGACACCTCTGCTGAAGTTTCGCAGCCTCGCAGAACTCAGAATTTAACATTTGCTTATAATCTTGCACCTGCCAGGAAACCACAGCAATAAGGGACACTTTACATATAAAACCTAGTATTTGATTCTTGTCCTAATACAATATAAATAATTTCTTAGTCCAGACATCCTGTCTCCGAGCTTGAGATAAACAGTCACAAAAATGCTTCACTTATCACCTTTATTCCAGCAGAGTGCACTGTGGTTACATTCTTGAAGATCAGAACATATAACACAGTTTTCTTGCATTTAGTTTTCTTACATTTGTAAAAACATGCATGTGGATCATATTAATATTTACAATGACAGAGAATTATTTACAAAATTTTAGCTAGCTAGACTGGCAGCCTTCACACCGAGTAATAGCTGACTTCAGCTCAGGGTCTTGCTCTTGCTGTAGACTCCCTAATCACAGTGAATCTTTTAGCTTAGGTCTTAGAGTTTTTGAGGCTGTTATGAAGTCTTCCAGTTGGCAGGTATTTGCCTCAAAGTGGCTATATAGATTTAGGGAGAGTGGCATGTATTTGTGCCCCAGTCAACTTTTCAATAAGTCTGACCTGTCTCAAAAATGTATGATTAGAGCCTCAGATATTTTGTGGTCAGGCTATATGCTACAGCTATTTTTAGCCATCAGACCCTTGTAGTGGATAAGATTCTGGACCAGCACTAGCATTTGCGCACCGCGGGGCTAAGGTTAAAGTATTCCCGGTGCCAGAAAGTCTGCTATTCAAATTTTCCCTTAGAATTAGCTAGTTTATCAGCAGTAGCACTAAAATATGTATACCTCTGACTAGCACTTGCTCTAAAACTCGCTAAAAAGCACTAGGAAGCCTTAATTTGTTACAAGCACTTACCTCTCCTTGGTAATAAGGAGAAAATAGTCATAGGTATTAGACAGCCTAAAATTGCAAGTACCTTGCCAAAAAGTAAGGGAAACAGCTCTCGTACTACACAAAGAAAGCAGCTAACCAGGCATGTCCAAGGATCAGCTTCCGGTGATTTTTCCTGTCCACCTGGTGAATCTGGGTATACTGAGGCAATGCAGCAATTGCCTCATGTACACAGACAACCCTCTCCTCCTACCACCAAACACTACAACCTGCAAAAGATGCACTTACACAGCCAAACTGGAAGCAAAGCTCTCTCCAGCCAAGATTGTGCTAGACAGTCAAGAGGAGAAGGTTAATACCCACACAACACCTCAGACAACACACAGTCCTTCAAAACCCACACCACCAAAACCCACACATAGCAACACAAAACTCACATATGTGGAGGCTCTTAACATTAACCTGCCCAAGCAACAAGGACCTCCGAAGCTGAAATGCAAACAAAGACCACCCCCAAACACAACCAAAGTATCATATAGCTCACAACACCAGTGTGCCACCCAACAGCAGCCCCTAAGGCAAGACAACATACCCAACACTTTAGTCATAGGTGAATCTATAGTCAGGCACACTGATGTCCCACTCACCAGGCTGAACAAGGAGAAAATTACAGTTATTTGCCTGTCGGGTGCCAGGATCTGCCACATAACGCATGCACTCAAGTCACTCCACAACAGGTACAAATATGACTCTGTCATTGTCCATGTTGGAGTGAATGACTTGAGATGAACCTCCCTGGACTACATGAAAAGAGACATGGAAGAGCTCTCGGATCATGTAGCCCAGGCAGGTATGACCCTAGCCCTGAGTAGCATCCTGCCATCACCCAGAATGATACCACAGTATAAGGACAAAATGATTGACTTCAATAATTGGCTATGCTTCTGGTGTCATTCAAATGTATCCAGTATCTGTCTGCCTGGGATGACATGATCGGCAAACCACGATGCTTTGAAAGAGATGGTTTGCACCTGTCGCCCCTGGGATTCAGGTTACTGGCATGAGGCTCTTGCCACCCCTATAGTGCCTCTTTTAGGCAAGGTTCAAAGGACAAAACTACCACTATAATGGGTACAAACAAGCAAAATCTGAAGGTAATGCTACTCAATGCTAGAAGTCTAAACCTCAAGATGCAGTCTCTCGAGGCTCTCCTAAAAATGGAAAACATTGATATCTGTGCATTAACTGAGACCTGGCTCAAAGCTTCAGAGAGCACCCCTGCAATACCAGGCTACAACTCACACCACACCAGGACCAAAACACTAAAGGTGGAGGAGTGTCAATATTCACCAAGGATATTCACACCTCCAGGCTGGTTGCCCAACACAATGCATCTGAAATTCTCCAGGTGCAACTAACACTAGGTAAGACTGCAATACAAATTGTAGCTTGCTACAGATCCCCCACTATGCCCCAAGATTCTCACTACACCTTTCTAAACATACTGGAAAATATTAACAACCAGACACCCTAATACAGGTGATTTCAACTACCCTGCCATTAACTGGGAAAACTACTCCTGTGCCAATACCTTTGTCAACAGTTCTTGGAATTCATAAATTCCAATGCCCTAGAGCAACTAAATCATAGTCCCACCAGGGGTACCAAAATTCTACACCTGGTCATTACCAACATGGGAGATCAATGCGCCACACCAGTGGTTACCCCCTCATTGGTCAGATCAGACCATAAGCTAATCACCCTTGGCATCCACATCCCACTCCCACCCCCTTTAAGGAAACCTCTGTAAAAAATGTCTCCAAAGCCAACTTCATGCTTCTCAAGTCAGAAGTAACAAACTTCATGACACCCATGCAGATGGGAACTGGAAGTTCAACTGCTGAATCCTACACTAAGGTGCTGTACAAGCACATTCACTTGTGCATGGACCTAACCATCCTAAATAGAACCAAGACGTTTACCTCTAAAAAAAGGAAGCCAATCTGGTGGTCCCCTTCCATAAACAAGCTGTACAACAGAAGGAAGAAACTGTTGCAGAAAAGAGGAAGAACCCAGGATTCAAAATTCAAAAAACTCCCTCACCAGCCTCGGTAGAAAGCTGAGATCCCTCATAAAATCTTCTGGAAGAACCCAGGATTCAAAAAATTCCCTCACTAGCCTCAGTAGAAAGCTGAAATCCCTCATAAAATCTTCCAAAGCTAGTTACGAAAACAAAATTGCCAAACATTCCAAAGACAACCACAAGGCATTCTATGGCTATGTCAAGGATCTAAATGGCAATACTCATAGGTTCATAGGTAGGTACTAGGCTATCTGCCCAAAGGCATTTATAAGCCTAGCCAGAATGTGGTGGCTTTCACCATCCCCTTAGATTAGTTCCCTGTGCCTCTGCTCATCAGAGCCAATGAAGTGATCTCCAGGGTAAACTTTCTGTTTCCCATCCACTCAAGGTTTCTTTTGAAGAGTGTTAGCGAGGAGCTCTGCCTAATGTAGATTGGAATCTTGTTCTAAAGCATGGGAAGTCTCTGGGACAGGAATTTATCCCTCCAGCATGTCCTATTTATTGTTGTGGTAAGGTTTAGATCCCTAGAGCGTGTGGCTCGAGGGGATAAGATTTTCTTTAGGTGCAGCATGTCCATCAATTCTGGGTTGGACATGAACTTGTATGTCAGGCAGAGATCACCTCTGAGTAGGCGGTATGCAACTGAGTATAGCTGGAGTTTCTTCAGTCAAGCTGCATAAGACATCTGTTTGAGGCCAGTGATCCTCTTGGTGAGGTACTTCTTTGGTCTTTCCAGCTGTTGCAGGTGTCTTTTAAGGTGCATCCCAAATGGGGTGTTGTACTCTATGATGGGTCTGATGAATGATGAGTAGAGGGGCACAATGACCTCTTTTGATCTGGATGCAAACCCTTTTGTGATTAGATGGGCCACGTAGAAGGATTTTTCTAGCCACTTTGGCAATGTGATTATCAAAGGTGAGATTACTATCTACTTGGGTCCCCAGATTCCTTATTAAGTCTTCCGTATTTAGGGGACTACCACCTATATGGTAGTTTGTGGGTACTTTGTTTTTTCCAAAGGGGATGACTATGCAGTTTTTGGCATTTAGCTTGGGGCCATGATTTTGACACCAGGTATCCGTCTCAGTGAGACTCTTTTGGAGGATGTCTGTGTCAGCCAGAGAGTCAATTATAGCCCCTAGTTTGCAGTCATCTGTGAACTTGGTCAGCCATAGTCCTCCTGTGCTTGCCTGTACCTCTGAAAAGTATATGCCGAACAGGAGGGGTCCTAGGACTGAGCCCTGGGGAATGCCACTTGTAACCGGTTTAGAGTCGGACCTAGCTCCCACAACTCTCACCATGTGGGTTCTGTCCGTGAGCCAGTTGGCAACCCATCTTGTGATGTAGGGGTTTATGTTCAGGCTGGTGAGCTTGTCTATAATACCAGAATGGGGAATGGTGTCGAAGGCCTTTGCGAGGTCTAGGTAGGCTGTGTGTACCACCTTTCCCTCGTCTATAGCCTTGGTAACTGTCTCAAAGAAGTCCACCAGGTTTAGGAGGCATTATCTGCCCTTAACAAAGCCGAACTGGGTAGGGTCCAGTGTTTGGAGGTTCCCAATGTCTCTGTTAATGAGTTCCATGATGATGCGCTCCATAGCATTGCAAACCAAGTTAGTCAGGCTTATAGGGTGATAGTTCCCAGGGTCTGTTGTAGCTCCACCTTTGTGGAGTGGAATAACTGTTTCTGTGCACCACTTTATGGGTACGTAGCCTGTGGAGAGGCTGAGTTTGAACAGTGTGTTTAGGTGAGGGGTTAGTTCATCTTTGAGCTCATGTAGGATGCAGCCTGGGACACCATCCGGTCCCATTGATGCTGTGTTTTTGGCTTTGGAGAGAGCTGTTTTAACCTTAGTGTCTGTGATTTCAGGGACTCTCCATTCTTCTGGTATGGTTATGGGCCCTTTTGGGGGTGAGAGGGGGGTGAAGTTTGCTCTGAACCTGTCTGCCAGGATATTGGTGATATCAGTCGGTTCAGTGTATTTTGTGCCATTCTGCACTAACTCCGAGCAGATCTGAGAATTGCCACTTAGATTCTTGACATAGCTAAAGAATGCTTTGTCATTATCTTTGGAGTCCTTGGCAATTTTTCTTTCAAAGCTCGCCTTGGATGAGTTTATGAGGGATCGTAGTTTCTTGCTGATACTGATCAGGGATGTCTTCTCTTCTTGAGATTTTACTCTTTTCTGTACTAGTTTCCTCCTTCTATTGTATAGCTTGTTTATGGCAGGAGTCCACCAGACTGGTTTCCTTTTCTTGGAGGAGTGATTCTTGGTTTTGCGTGGGAGAGCACGATCCATGCATTCTTGTAGGTGCCCCTAGAAAGCATTAGTAAAGGATTTTGCAGCTTGGACAGCATTATCCTTTAGCATGGGGACTTTGAAACTTTCCACCTAGGTCTTAAGTAACGTGAAGTTTGCTTTTGAAAAGTTTTTCACGGTGGTTTCCTTGTCCAGGGGTGTGGGCGGAATGTGGATATCCAAAGTGATTTCTTTATGGTCAGACCTAACCAGCGAGGGGTTGACCTCCGGTGTGGAACACCTGTCGCCTATGTTGGTGATGACCAGGTCGAATATGTTGTCACCTCTGGTGGGAGTGTTGACCAGTTGAACCAGGGCATTTCAGTTTATAAATTCAAGGAAATGTTGGGCAAGGGAGTTAGTACTTGAGTAGTTCTCCCAGTTAATGTTTGGGTAATTGAAATCACCCATTATTAGGGTGTTTGGTAGGAACTTTATGTTTCCCAGTGTTTCCAGAAATGCAGAATGGGGGTCCTGGGACATGGCGGGTGATCTGTAGCAAGCTACAATTTGAATTGCAGTTTTGCCCGTTGTTTGTTGTACGTGGATGATCTCTGAAGCATTGTGCTGTGCCACTAACCTGGATATCCTTGATGAATATGGATACACCCCCAACTTTTGTATTTTGGTTCGAGTTCTGTGGCCGAAATGTATGGTATAAGTTGTAGCCTGGTAGTGCTGGGGTGCTCTCTGGAGCCTTAAACCAGGTTTCTGTTACTGCACATATATCGATTTTGTCCATACTGAGGAGTGCCTCGAGTGCGTGCATTTTTGAGGTTTAGACTTCTGGCATTGAGTAGCATTACCCTCAGTTTTTTACCTGTGCTACTTACTCAGATCTCCTCTGAGTTACAGCAGAATGGCACTAGATATACTGATCCCAAGGATATTGCCAATATCCTGGCAGATAGATTCAGTGCCAACTTCACCTCCTTCTCACCCTCTAAAGGGTCCATCTCAACATCAAAGAATGCCAAATTCCGGTAATCATGGCCACTCAGGTAAAAAACGCACTCTCCAAAGCCAAGAATACAGCATCCATGAGACTAGATGACATCCCAGGCTGTGTGCTGCATGAAGTACAAAATGAACTAGAACCTCACCTATGTGTCATATTTAATCATAGCGTCACCTCAAGCTTCATGCCCACAGAATGGCGCACAGCTACAGTCATCCCATTCCACAAAGGGGGATCCACATTGGATCCCGGGAACTACCGTCCCATCAGTCTGACAAGCCTGATCTGCAAGATCATGGAATGTATTATCATGGAACTTATAAACAAAGACATTGGCAACCTTCAAACACTGGAACTCACCCAGTTTGGGTTTGTAAAGGGCCGATCTTGCCTCCTGAACCTGATCAACTTCTTTGAATCAGTCTCCAGAGCCGTGGACAAGGGTAAGGTGTTTCACACAGCCTACTTGGACCTTGCCAAGGCTTTCGACACTATCCCCCACTCTGGAATCATAGATAAGCTTACTAAGCTGGGCATTAATCCCTACATAACTCGATGGGTTGCAAACTAGCTTACTGACAGTACACACACTGTAAATGTAGCCAACTCCAAATCTAGCTCCAGACAAGTGACAAGTGGTGTACCACAGGGTTCTATCCTGGGATCACTCTTGTTTGGCATTTACTTCTCTGAAGTACAGGCCAACACTAAGGGACTCTGGCTTACAAAGTTCACAGATGACTGCAAGCTGGGAGCCATTACTGAATCCCCAAATGATGTGGATATACTACAAAAGGGCCTTACCAAAACAGATGCATGGTGCCAGAGCCATGGGCTCAAGCTAAATGCCAAAAAATGTATAGTTGTCCCCTTTGGGAAAAACACGTACCTGTGAACTACCACATAGGTGGCAGTACACTAAACACTGAAAGTATGATAAGAGACCTAGGGACACAGGTGGACAGTGGTCTCACCTTTGATAACCACATAGCCACAACAGTTAGAAAGTCCTTCTACATGGCACAACTCATCACTAAGGGCTTTTCATCCAGAAAAAAGGAGGTCATTGTCCCTCTGTACTCATCCCTCATTAGACCCATTATAGAATACAATGCCCCATTTGGTATGTACCTCACAACACATCTGCAATAACTAGAAAGGCCACAGAAATACCTCACAAAAAGAATCACAGGCCTAAAGCAGATGCCTTATGCTGACCGTCTAAAGAAACTCCGGCTATACTCTGTCACATATCGCCTACTCAGAGGTGATCTCTGCCTAACATACAAGGCCATGTCAAACCCAGAGTTGTTTGACATGCTACACTTAAAGAAATCCCAATCCCTCTGAGCCACACGCTCCAGGGATCTTAACCTTGTCATCACGATGAATAGAACATGCTGGAGGGATAGGTTCCTGACCCAGAGACTCCCCATACTCTGGAATAGACTGCCCATACATGTCAGGTAGAGCACCTCAATGGCCCTCTTCAAGAGGAACCTTGACGATTGGATGGAAGATAGGAAATTCACCCCGGGGATCACGTCATTAGCCCTGCCAGACAGAGGTCCAGGAAAGTAAATATTTGTGGAAAGCAATAGCCAGGGAATTGTTATGGCTAGGCTTGTATATGCCCTAGGGCTAATAGCTTAAGTACCTACCTATGAAGTCAAGCAGTTTTATTCACTATTTGTAAGTGAACTAGTCCACTGACCCTTTCAGCCATGCTCGACAGAGCAGGACAAAATACATTGACATAACAGGTTGTAATATAAAATTACATTGAACAGAACACCTTATAAAGCTGAGAAAAATAATTCTGGGAACAGTAAATTTAGCAGTACATTACACAATACAGGCTTGAGTTACAGTGACAGAAAATCTATCAAAATGCAATAAGAGCTATTTGATACAGAATAATTATGGATTGTTGTGTGTCTAAGCAGGAGGATTACCCATTATCCATGTAGCACTTAAAGATGGTTTCAGTGAGATGCTTTCAAAGTATTTCAATTCTTTTAATGTAGAAACTGATTTGATTTTGGAATGTAAATGATTCCACATTGTAGGTGCTAATCATATAAAGGCATTTTCCTCGCTTTATTTTTTTCAGTGTGACCTGCTTAGTGTAATAGTGTCATATGGCTATTTCTTAAGAGTGTATGCTTGTTCCCTGAAGGGCAATTCTAGATCTTAATGGTAGGCAGTAGCCTAACTTTGTTACTTTAAAGAGTAGACAATTAAACAAGTTCTTTCAGTTATGGGTAGCCAGTGGAGATCTTTAATAACATTGCAGTGGTGTGTTTGATCACTTGCCAAAAGAGTAAATAAAAAAATATATATATTTTCTTCTGTCAATATCCTTTAATTATTATGAGGCAGAATTTAAGAACAGTAAGGCTAGAGCTTATTCAGGTTTGGGTAGGAATACATTTTTGGAAACTGCAGTCCTGGCAGCTGATGCCAGGAGATGCAAACTCCTGTAACAAAGCTTGAATTCAGAGGAAACTTTATTTGTAATATTGTTACTATGGGTTGTGAAAGACTGAGATTGTTCAAGAGGTAAGTCTTTATATTCCAGAACATTAGGGATATTATTGCCCAAGGAGTCTTTAAAAGAATGAATGGTAAGTCAGATGCTTTTTGGATATAGCAAAAAAAAAACATTATATTTGTTTTTGTTGGTCTGAAAAGCAGTTTGTCAGATTTTATCATTACATGTGGTAATAGAGAAGCTTGTTTGTAGTTTAGCCTATGGGTCTCTATGAGATTTATTGGCTTCTAAAATTGTATTCTGCATCTTTATCCCCCTTTGAAGAACCCCTTTCTTTTGTGGGACCTGATCGCCATGATCAGCAGATTCATCCATCTGTCATTCAAGTCTGCTAGTTTGATAACACTGATTTTGTTTCTTGGAACACTTCTTCCTAGTTGCTGTTACCTCTACACGTATGGGGCCATATTTGTTCATTTACAGGGATTTTGATTTCCCTAAGGAATGGCCATGCCTCCTTCCAAAGGTTGACTTATGAGTTGCCCCAAATCAGTCCATTCATCTGGTTTTCTTGTCCAAGGCAGAAGCAAAAGTTCACACCCTGGAAATCCTCTGTCAACTCAGATGTTAATCAAATCAAGCCGAAGTTCATGAAGACAGCCCAGCTGTCCATTTCCTTTACTCTGGGGAAGGAAGAGATTGCAGGTGCTAAGCATGCACTTCCGATGTGATTGCCTCTTGTGTTATGTCTTGGAGTGCAGCTGCTAAGTATCCAGTTCCCATGTTATCGACAAATGTATTATGTTTTGCCATCAGGCACTGTGCCATCCGCTTATGAATTCAGTGATCAAAGTTCACTTTGTAGAGGAGTGGGTTTTTTTTTTTTTTATAATGTTTGCTTCAAAAATGTCTCCATTACTGACATTTGTACTACTGGCAGTTGTTGTTCATACACACCTTCATCAAGCATTACTGCTTGACTCACAGTCCTAGACATGCAAGAGAACAGGTACCCAAGGTGTACTGCATTGTGCTGCTACAGATGAGATACAGACCATTTTATACACTTTTTGCTTCACTTTATTTCCACTTTCCACTGATTGCAGGATCCTGTGGCTAATGACCTATTGGTCCGTCGTCCTTTTCTGTGGTTGTACTTATGGATGAATTACATAAGTGCTAGTGGTGTGGAAAGCAATGTTTCTTTTTTATTTATTTTATTTATTTGATGTTTGTTTACTGGGAAATTCAACTTTGTTAATATCCCATTTTCAACAGTGGGCCATGGAGAAAAGCTCCACATTTACATATACAGTTATTACAAGTCCTAATACAGAAGAATGATATATTAACTAAGCCAAAAATCATCTTTAGTTCATATAGTGTGAACCTTACATATAAACTGCAAATATCTGGACAGATATAAAAAGTTTTTCGGCTTTTCCCGGTTATGGGTCGCCACAGCGGAACTCCGATCCACTAATGATTGGCAGTGGATTTTTACGGTGCTGAGTTGCCAGCTCGATGCCCAACCTCCAAAGAAGGCACACCCATTCATGCACGCACCTACCTGCATGTCTTTAACGTCACTCGACCACGGGGAGGACATGCAGACTCCACACAGAAGGCACTCCAGCCGAAAATCGAACAGGAGAACCTCTTGCTGTGAGGCGACAACGCTAAACGCTGCACCCCCGCAGCCTACAAATATCTGGTTATCTGGACAGATATAACAAGTTGGAAAAAAAAAACTGTCAATAAAGTATTCCCAAATTGCAGTTCATAAAGATGATTTTAAACACACTGAGAATGCTCTTTGGAACAGAGGTGACTAGATAATATAGCTAGGCAAAAATATATTTTTCCTTTGTCTAAGAAATAGATTTTACTGGTTCCCTCTCTCACGCTGAATATAGAGTATGTTAGGAGGTAGAAGGAGGAAGGGACTAGTTCAGCCTGAGGTAATGCAGGAGTAGGTCTTATTTAGGTAGTCTTTTAGTAGCTGTTTGAAGTTAGTGAAGTTAGAGGCTGATCTAAGTTGCAGAGGGATAGAATATCATTTTTTTTAACCATCACAGTATGAGTAGAGACTTCTGGCCAGTGGATTTGTGAGATTTATAGATGCTGAGAAGGTATTGTTCATTAGATCAAAGTAGTCTATTAGGGTGATAGGAATGGAGAATAGGAGTAAAAGCAGGGCGGTCATCGGCTTTGGGAATAATATGTGTGGTGATAAGCTGTATGTAATCTAAGCATTGAGGCAGTTTGAGCCAATTCAAAACTTTAAGAACAATACTGTGGTGGCTGTGGTATTGTTTGTTGGTGGCAAATCTTGCTATCTTATATCATGCTTGCAGCTTATTTTTAACTGTTGCCTGAGGGTTGGTTAGGATGGACACACCATATAAGAGGAATGGGATAAGGTAAATAGTGGTAAGAGTGGTTTTGGTGGTATTGCTAAGGAAATTTACTATGTTATTGGACAATGTGACCATGGTTCTACCTTAAACCAACTTGTACGGTAAGTAGCCTTCTGTGATTTTAATTATCTATGTTTTATTATGTACGTTGATTCAATTATTAAGTATAGCCTGAAAACGAGAAATGCTTTCAAGTAATGTGTTGTCTAGTTATATAATTTGACTTTCTGTTTGTGACCTTTATGTGACTTTACAGAGTTTTTCCCCATTAAGGAGTAATATTTTACAGATACAGAAGTCCAAAGGTTCAAGTCCCTTATACAACTGCCAGTGTCATTATCCTTTCATTTTTGATAGAAATAATTTTTCGAGAATTTTGTAATAGTGCATTGTGATTTTGCTTTCTTTGTTTTAACAGAGGGGTTTTGTTTTTAGCAGGAACATTTGTGCTGTTGCAAATTTAGGTAAAAGATACTGTAATAAAATAAAGTAAAACTTAACTTTGTCCTACTTGTCTCTGTAACTCTGATTACTTCTCCAGCCAATATGCATAATTTGTGTTTGTGTTTCTGGTTTTAATTAGATATACTTGATTTTTCAGGGGCTTTGTACCTGATAGTGTATACAAGCTGTCTCTGTCATTTTAGATAGGGTGTACTCACTTTTCTCAGTGAACTATATTTTTTGTTTAAATTAGAACTGAGATAGTCTTATAAAAACGTAAACCATTTCAGTGAATTAAATAATTCTTACTAATAGAATTAAATTCTTTTTTATGTCTGGGATAAACAGAACAGCACAATCTCTGTGATTCTTCCTTCCTTGCCTTATAAAGAAAAAGAAAATATATGTACATGTGTGGGTGTCATTTGAGGTGGTCCAGTTGTGTGATCATAGCACAGAAATAAACCAGCACAGCTGGTGAAGAATCAGCTGATCGAACATTGACAGATTATTTTGTGTACGAGATTGCGGACAGTGTGGTACAAGGAGTTTGCTCTTTCTCCACTGTAGAGCAATCCCAGATTTGGCATATACAATTAGCAAGAGATGTGGGGGCTCATACCCCCACTTGGGGAATGCAGGGGGCTTGCCTACTACAAAAAAAAAAAACAAAACAAAACAAAAAAAAAAAAACAGTGTTTTGCATTTTATTCTTCAATAAAGTAAAGCTTGAGGAGTTTTCCTCAGTCATCCAGTTCAAACATCTTATTTTTTCTATGTAGTGACATGCACACTCATATGCATACATTCTGGAACTGGACTTTGAATCCATTAATGGATGGTTTCAGCTGTAAGTCAGAAATGTAAAGAACAGGGGGGGCGTGGCCAAGGATGAACACAGGATAGCAGCAGATTTCTTCAGCTCCACCAATTTCATTACACTGACAGGAATTAATTACTTAAAAAAATAATTTTTGAAGTAATTTTCTTTCTAAATATGTTTGTTTTATATAGTTCTTGAACTATATCTAAAAAAGAAAGGAAATCTTAACAATATTCCTGTCAGAAATCACTTTGGAAATTTTCCTGTCAGTTTATCAGTCTGAAATGAGTTCCAGTAAGACAAATTCTCAAGACTCCAGCATCAAGAAAGAACTTCAGTCTCTGATAATTATAATCCAGCAACTTACTGCTAAGATGGATAAAATGGATACTTAAATAGACACCTTCATAGAAAAACTACAAAACAAATAGACTTGTTACATATAGACCTGCAACAACAGAAGATCCAGATGACAGGCATAGAAGAAGCTGTGAATGACATGGAAAATAGAATACAAGAAGAGGAAATCAACATTGAGTTTCTGCTGAAACAAAATACACATTTACAAACAAAGCTGGATGACCTGGAAAATAGATCTAGGCAATAACATTAGGATTTTTGGACTGCCAGAAAATATTGAAGGTAACAATATTACTTCTTTTTAACAACATGGCTCCCTAAAACTTTAGACTTACCAGAAGCATTCTCTTTTGGTATCAAAAGAGCACATAGATCTATAGCTAATACTAACTCTAACAAAAACTATCCTAGATCAGTTATAGTTAGATTTTTATCATCTTTTGATAAAGAGATGGTTCTTAAATCTGCTTGGGCTAAAGCTCCTGTTAAGATTAATGAGACAACTGTGCTTTGACAATGACTATTCTTCCATGGTAATAGCTAAAAGAAAAGTTTTTCTGCCACTAATAAGGGAGCTTAAAAAGCACAGTTTAAAACATACCTTCTGTTTCCTGCCAAGCTTAAAATCTTCCTTCCTGATGGTCCTAAAATTTTCGATGACTTAGACTCTGCTTTACTGTTTATCAAAAAAAATAAGATTTTGGATAAAATAGAAGAAATGGAATGGGCTAGTCCTTCATTAAAGAGACTGGCAACTGAAACTTCGTGGAAGACTTCAGAGAAGAAGAAGAGACTAAAAACAAATGATTTGTTCTAGGTTTTTTTCTCTCATCATTTTATTTCATTATTAATCTTTTTAAATATAGTTCCTGCATTTCCAAGAAGCAACAAATATTTTGAAAAAGATTTAATCAAAGTTATTCTCTGTGTGCAAAGAAATGTTTTGTTTCATAACTAGTCAAAATATCTGGAGATTTAATGGCAAGTTGTGATTCAACTTGATTCTCTTTCTGAAAAGGAGAAGTAAGGTCAGTAATTTGATACATTTTTTTTTCTTTATCTTTTTATTTTTTCTTCTCCTTTTCTTCTTTTCTTTGTTTAAACAATGACATTCTATTTAGATTATGTAGTGGGTGAAGGGTGGGGGAAGGCAGGGAGAGAAGAGTAATGAAAATATGATTAATAGAATAATAACATATTTATTCCTTGTAAAAAGTTTATATGTTCTTCAAATGTTATTCCTAATTATACTTTCTTGATTACACTGCTTATGCTTGTTTGTAAATAATCTGTCATGCTTTAACTAATAATAATTAGAACTAAATAATAGTAAATAATATGTTTTATTTTTAACTCTATTAATATAAACAGTAAGTAATATTTCATTGTATATACTTCTTATAGCTTTCTCTTACATTTTTTTTATTTCTGCCTTACACCCTTTTACTTTCTACTCTCTTTTTCTTTTCTTTATTAATATATAGAAATGCTTTTGATCATATAGACACAGTAAATAATAAGATTTGCATAAAAGTTGAGTTGGGACAAAAATATTGAGTTTTATTGCTTATTGGTAATTTTGGGCTTGATTTCACTTACATAGAGGCTGTAATAGCCTGTAGAGTACATTGTGAAGGTTTTGTCATGTTTAGATGCATTTACACTGCTAAATGAATGTTTGTCACTAGTTTTTAATAAGTTTCCCGCCAAAATGTTAAGAGAGACAATCTGGGATGTGGGCTGTCTCATGCACAGTGTCCATGAGTTACTTCAAAAGCTTCAACTCTCAGAATTCTCACAGAGAAGCTGAAAGCAGCTAGTCTCACCTTTGACCTAGATATCACACTGACACATCACAGATTCAGCAATGACACTCTACCAGGAAATAGAAATGATACAAATGCGACTATGTGAAGGAAAATGAACTCTTTAACATCTAAATGTGAGTTATTTTATATAATTACTTAAATATCTATGTTATAATTCATAAAATATGTCAGTTATAATGAGTTTAAATGATACAGTTTCTTGTAGTAAGTAAATGTCTTATTTTAGAAGGCATAGAAAATGAAACATTTATTCAAGTGTTTTTGAAAATCTACTTAACAGCAGCTTAATAATCTGTGTTAAAAACTTATGTTCCAAACATATACATTACTATAACTCATTTAATTCATCTGATTGACAAGCATAAATAATTTTATAACTCTATACTGGAAGAAATTGTCATGTGATATATTTTAAAGCAGTAGTATAGCATGGTTGTAAAATCTGGTTACTAAAATGTGTTTGCTGTGCATTATTTTGTATAAAGCAGACAGATTTATTGTAGGGACAGCAAGTAAGATAGTGCTCAGTAAGGACATAACTCAGTGAGATCAGATATATATATATATGTGTGTGTGTGTGTGTGTGTGTGTGTGTGTGTGTGTGTGTGTGTGTGTGTGTGTGTGTGTGTGTGTGTGTGTGTGTATGTGTGTGTGTGTGTGTGTGTGTGTGTGTGTGTGTGTGTGTGTGTGTGTGTGTGTGTGTGTGTGTGTATACATGTATATATATATATATATGTATATGTAAATGTGTGTGTGTGTGTGTGTGTATATATATATATATATATATATATATATATATATATATATATATGTGTGTGTGTGTGTGTGTGTGTGTGTGTATCTATATATATATATATATATATATATATATATATATATATATGTATGTGTGTGTGTGTGTGTGTATGTATATATATATATATATATATATATATATATATATATATATATATATATATGTGTGTGTGTGTATATATATATGTATAAGTGTTTCTGAGAATCTGCATAACTATGCAGTATGATTTATAACAATTTCTATGAATATAATACTTTATTCTATTGACAATAATGAGTTTGAGTAAATGCTCATATACAAGCAATTCAAGGTTTTTTTTGGAAGCTGTTAATTGCATTTACATGACAGAAAATAGATGCATCTTAATATATGTAATGTCTGAATCATATTAGCCAAAGTTTTTGATTTAAATGAATGTTAGAACCTATTTTTCTCTCCTCTTGATTTCTAACATCAAGATTATTTGAATGCTATTTGAATACAAGTGTTTTATATTACATGGATGTATATAGTAGTATGAACAGTTTAAAAAAAAAAAAAAAGTTTATTTTAGTTTATATGATGCTGTTTTACCAAATGTGTAGTCTTGTCTTGCTAGATAATTGAACTGAAAACTGTTAACCTCAGTTAAATATAACTAGTATTAAATTGATAAGGTGGTAGCTGAGGTACTGCTGCTTAGGGTAGGGGTTAACTTGAGTGGTAAATACTACTCTAAGTTGGAGTTTATAACTCCAGGCTGGATGCAAGGTTTAATCCTTACATTATTTTCACTTGTTCATTGTTATTTGTATATAGTTTTGACATCCACAATATATTTTGTACACTCATTGTCACTACAAACAAAATTGAATCCTATACAAAATCCCATAAGAGATTCAATAAATACAGCTATATTTAAAGGTACACCTAAAGGAGGAGATGTAACATTACTTATCTTGTTATTTTGATCATAAGATTCTTAAGTTTTAAAAATGCCAAATGACATCTTTAAAAGGAATTTCTTTAAACATTAATGGATTGAATAATCCAAGTAAAAGGGCAAGCCTAATAAGATACATTAATTTACATAAGGCCAACTTAGTCTTCCTGCAAGAAACCCATCTCTTGAAAAAAGATATTGATAAACTAGCCACAAATAAATATACAGTATTGGTTAGTTCAGAGCACACTCAGAAAAAAAGAGGAGTGGCTATTTTATGGAATAAAAGTATGCCCATTCCTAAAACCATTAAGTCTTATCAGGATGACAAAGGAATGTTTTGTATGGTTACAATACAAATTAATGGGAAGACTTACACTTTAATTAATGTATATTGGATACCTGGAATTGGTATTAATACAGTGAAACATCATCTTGATAAGATCATATCATTCTCTATAGGATATATTATTTTAGCTGGTGACTTTAATTGTATACTATATGAAAGTGATACTACCACTATAGGGAAAAGAAGAATTACATCTAATGCAAAACATTTAAATGATTTTGCTAATTCTTATCATTTGAATGATATTAATAATCAGATAGATTCAAAGTCATTACCATACACCTTTTTTGCTAACAGATACAAAACTTATTCAAAAATAGATAGGGTCTTTATTTCTAACCAGATGGTAACAGATTTAATTAATTCCAAAATCATTTCATGTCCTATATCTGATCATAATTCAATTGCTTTTGAATTCATGATAAAAAATACTCATAATGTTCAGATCAAAAGGATACCAGCATACTTAACTCAACTAAAAGTCTATAAAGAATATATACATTCAGAAGTAAAACATTTTTTAGACATAAATAATACTCCTGAAGTCTCCATTGTTTATGTTTGGGATGCCTTAAAATCATATCTATATGGACAAAGTATCAGATGGTATAATAATAAAAGGAAATCTTGGGATAAGGAATTGTTAGATATTCAAAGTAAATTAGACTCTTATAAACATAATAATAAAGAAAATATTATGGACAAGAAAGTTATTGAAGAAATAAACAAACTAAATGAGAAATACAAAGGAATTTTAACTCATAAAGTTAAAATAACTTTAGAAAATACAGGTTTTTGTCTTATTCAATAAGCCCCAATTACTTACATAGACTTAAAAATAAAATAAAAGGTTGAATAAACAAAACCATATCAAAGAAATCTTTTCTCTAAGGAAAAAGAAGAATGTTTCTAGTATACCAGAAATACTAGATGAATTTAGAAATCACTTTCACAAAATTAACCATAATAACATTAACATGGAACCTAAAGATAAAATAAAGGAGTTTATAACCACAAACATGAATAAAAAGCTTAATAAACAACAGATTAAACTATTGGACAAGAGTATTTCATATACAGAAGTTATTACACAAATAAATAAGCTTAAATCAAACAAAGCACCGGGTAATGATGGTATTATACCAGAGATATATAAAATCATTTCTAAAAGTACATATTCATTAATACATAAGGTTTTTATTTTGGCCCAATCTGAGTTAATAACCCCCCCATCTTGGCAATATACATTTATTTCGCCAATTTTGAAACCTAATAAAGATCCAACTAGATGTTCTTCATATCGGCCCATCTCATTACTTAATGTTGATTATAAAATGTTTATGAGTATCTTTGCTGATAGATTGAAGACAATCATTCCCGGCATTATAGATATAGATCAGACAGGCTTCATTGTAAATAGAAATACTTTTGATAATATAAGAAGAACTTTAACATTAATAGATTTTGCAAATAGGAAAAAGAAAGATTTAACACTTATTAGTCTTGATATAAGTTCAGCATTTCATAGGTTCATAGGTTGGTACTAGGCTATCAGCCCTAGGGCCTATACAAGCCTAGCCATAACAATTCCCTGGCTATTTGATTCAGTAAGTTGGGACTATCTGTTTACCTTAATGAAGTGCACAAACTTCTCAGATGCATTTGTAAATCTAATTGAGCATTTATACAAAGGAACGTTGGCTTATATTAAGGTAGGAACATATGTTTCACAAAAAATACCCATTCTTAAAGGTACAAAACAAGGATGTCCACTTTCTCCACTATTATTCACTTTAGTAATGGAGCCTTGGGCTAATTTGATCAGAAACAGTACTGACATAGAGGGTTTTGAAATAGATGAAAATACAACATCCAAAATTCAACTTTTGCAGATGATGTTCTAATTACATCAGCAGGATCTAATTCTTCTATACAGTCTCTATTTGATAAAATGATGAATTTTAAAAGTATTTCTGGTTTAATATTCAATGAAGAAAAACTAAAATACTACCTATATATATACGAAAAAATATTCTCATTTGTGATTTTACTAAATATGTACCCAATTCAGGTCAGATAACTTATTTAGGTATAATACTATCTAAAGATATTAAATCTATTATATATAATAATTATAATACCTGTTTTCTTAATATGCAAAATCTTTTTAATACTTGGAATAATATGTTTTTTACTATGGAGGAGAGACTTACAATTATTAAAATTATAATATTCCCCAAGATTTTATACTTAATACAATCAATAATACTTCCACCTACAAAAATAATTATCAAGAAACTGAATACACTAATGTTAAATTTCCTATGGGCACCTAATAGACCTAGGATTGCATTAAAGAAACATTCTAATAGCTGGTCTCAAGGGGGTATTTCTTTTCCAGACTTTAATTTATATACTATCTCTTCTATTGTAAAAGTTATTACTTTATTAATAGATCAGTCATATGTCACAAAATGGAAAGATTATTGGGAGCTAATTAGTATGCACTTCATGAAAATCTCCTTAACACATAAAAATATGATTGTAAATAACTCCATGTTATGGTTACTAAAGGAATTTTGTACTTCACCTATTACACCTAAACATATGGTTTGTTACCCATTAAATATTATTATTAGTTATCGTAACTTTATATTCATGCACCCTAAGTATAGGGAATGGAATTTTATTGTATTCCCTATAATGTATACTCAGGGTATGCTTTTGTCATCTACTTCTGAAGGAACTCATTTAACTATAGATAATGATCTAAAGTACTGGTACCAGTTGATAGCTGATAATAAAGTTAAAAATCTAGATTTCTTAAAACAAGAATTTGATATAAGAGAAACTTGCTGGTTAGAGGTTCAGACCTTTAGACAACATCTCATTAATAAAATAGATCTAATGTCTATAACAGTTAAATAATCTATTCCAACACTGATTGATTACTTGATATTAAATTTACAACATAAAGTTTCTGATAAAGGTAAACTTTCATACATACATAAAATTATCAGACAAGAAACTTTTTACAGTGTAGATTCATACTGGAATTATTTCACTTCTATTAATGGGGACCCACCAAATCAACAAGATAAACAATATATATTGGAATCTGCTTATAGAACTACGTCTTCCATTGTCTGGAGACTTTATACATGGAAATTTTTACATAGATCTTTTTATACACCTTTGCTGATGAATAAAATAAATAATAAAGATAATTTATGTAAGAGATGTAATGTAGAAATTAATGCTGACTGGGCTCATATGTTTTATGACTGTATAAAATTGAAAGAATACTGGAAGTCAATTAATGAATTTTTGCATGCTCTTTTACAGATAATTTCATTATTTCTAAATCTCTTATATTATTCAACACACCTGTACCTCAAAGTGTTAAAAAGGTTAAGCTTCCCTTGTTATGGTCTATTCTAGCAGTGGCTAGGAAAATAATAACTAGAAATTGGATTTCAGATACACCTCCTTCGTTCAATGAATTTAAAAATGTTATGAATATAGTGTGCCATATGGAAATAAACACAATTAGGACAAGAACAAATAGAAAAACATCTTATTATATTGTATGGGATAATTTACAAAATTTGTTAAAAAAATTTAATTTCAATAACATGGTATTTTAGTTTAATTAATTGATCTGATTGTAGTGGATGTCTTTGTAAATACTTTAGTTGTTTTGTTGAATATTATAATAATACCTATTTTAATTACTTGTATAAAATTGTTATGATATTTCTCTTATATGTTAAAACAATAAACCTGTTTTGAAAAAAAAAAAGAAATGTAAAGAACAAAGTTTCCTTTGCTGCTGCGGCATTACCAATTTTTTTAATTTCTTTCTTTCACAAGTATGTGTAGCCTGTGCTAATTACAGATTTAATAGCAAGACAGCAATCGGTAATCTGTGATTACTGGATATTATATTAACCTGGTTTGTTGATTACTTTTAATTGCATTCACTTTCTTTTAGATTAGTTTTGTGTTTGAAGTTATTTGCTTTTGTGCTTCATACATGATTTACTCCTGCTGGAATTAACAAGTCAATAAAAAGACCAATGGCTGTGCCTTCATTTAAAGTGAGTAATCATGTATTTTTCTGAAGCAGGAGGCTCTGGACAAGATCAGGTTATTTAATGTACATAGAAATGAAACTGGCTTAACCTATGCATTTTCAGAAGATAGTCTTATCTACATGTAGTATTGCAATTCACTCTGTACACTTAGTGGTCTGTCCCTTAATATTATGGAGAAAAATACAAAAAAAATCAAGACACTTTTTGTTAAGTGACCACAATGAAAAATTCATGTCATGACATCAAAGACCTAAATATATCCAGCAAATTGGAAACAGAGAATGTAAAATTGCTATGGAAATATTTTTAAATGTTTTATTGAAAACTGCTGTATTGCTATGAAAGTACTATTTAATTGCGCTTTGTATAATATGTTAGGATGTACAACAGGAGAGGGCAGGCAGCCGTGAAAGTTTATTTGAGACACCTATAAGACTTCAGTTATAGGGCTTGAACATACCATGGCAAAGACAGACTCTGGTGGATTTACTGAAAGAGGCTGAGAAGGAACAGGAAGAATACATGGGATTTAAGTGAAAGAGTACTTGGACTTCACCAAAGACTACTGCAAACTGAAGCACATGACTTTGTTTTTCTTTGCTACCAAGAGAACCTTGTTTTTATTTTCCTTATCTGTTGTAAAATTACTGGTTGTAGTTACCTGCTACACTGTTTTTTTTTCTGGATGGCAGAATTTGGTCATGTTCACCAAATTGCAAGACTTCTTCCTTCCTGCTGCACAGCCTGTAAGTATACCTACACCTGGTAGTCATTTCCCCAACAGAAAAATTTCTGTTGTGTACAAGTGAGTCGTCATCCTATTTCCAAAATGGAGACGTGCGTAGAAGCTGTGTTGCAGGATATCACTTCCATGATGCAGTTCATAACGACTTTCAGGAAAGCGGGGAGGGGGGTGAGACTAACCATTTGGTCAGCCATCAGAAAAGATATACACTCCATCACTACCACTAAAAATATTCAGCAAGGATGAAAACATCAAGGCATAACTCATAGCTTTCAGGAGGTATACCACCCAGCAGAAGTGGATTCAGACTGACTGCCATCTAGCAGAAGTAGGTTCAGGCAGTCTGGATCAAGATTTTGAAATCCCAATTGACAAAGGTTGCCATTAAAGCTTACATGAAGATGAAAGGTACAGACTCTTTGAACTATCCAAACCAAACAAAAGTCAGCGTGAAGAGCAGTCCAATAGTTTTGCAAGTTTATTAGTTCCCAAAGGTAAGCGCTTTCGGCTGTGACACCATTACAATAAAAACAACTTATTTTATAGTGAACCTTGCTTACTAATAACCATCAATTATCCAATTAAAATTGATTATTATACATATTTAAATACATATTTAAAAACCAACACTAAAACTATAAATTGATTTAAATTATTGCACAATGCCGTCTATTATAAACTTTTAACTTTAAAGTACTTGTAAAAGAAATAGAATCATTTAAACCTGGGAATTGTGTGGCATTTAACTCTTTGAACTATAACATATTTGCTTACTAGTGCTGGTGTATCTCCTGAAAGTCAGACTCATAACTGGATATTTAAAACAATAAAATGTTAAGTGCTGAAATATCTAATTTAAAACAGGTTTCAATTTTATGTCTAGAACTTAAGTAAAGCATGAAAAGCAAACTGATAGTTCAGCTGTTGACAAATTCAAGAGGGCATTCCCAAGTAATTTGCATGCATAAGCTATTCAGGGTGACCCTAAGTATACTGGTAAACTACTACTACTAATTCAGAGATTGTTAGCTAAGGAAACATTGTTTGGATCTGAGCAAACTAAGCCTTTAATTAGAAATGTGTAGTTACCTGGTAACACCCCCATAAATGTCAGCTAGTGAAGCTGTATGCTTAAATGTGGGAAGGAGCCCATGGCTAAACATTAACTAGTAATACTTCATCTAACAGAAATGTTAATTTTGAGTCAAGCTGTTATCAATGAAAGTGTGAATTAAGTGCCTGACAGAAATCTGATTTGTAATCAGAATGTTGCTAATGAAATTTTGCAATTGCAATTTGGTAAAATAAATGCTGAAACAGTAAAGTCAGCCTGTTGTGCCTGTGTCACTACCAAGCTAGTTAAATATAAGTAGATGGAAAGAAACAAAGAGATTCCTGGATTTTGGAAACATGGCCACACTTGTCAAGGAACTTTTAGTTAGTAAGCCTAAGACCTATTACAAGAGAAAGGTAGATGTGATATGTGTTCATACAGACAACACATGTAGAAGTTCAGATGTTGGATAAAGTACTGTATCCTGTACCGTTTAGTACTTAGTGTGTCATGCGGTGTTATAACAGGTCAAGATGGCTCCTGTTTCAAGGCACTGTGAAGGAGGGAGCACTGTTATATACTCATTGGCCTAAATTTACCTTAACCAAAAATGGGAGGGAGCAGTAGCCTTATGTAGTAATACTCAGTTCTGGATATACTTTTAGTAAGAATGGAGAAGAGCAACATCATTCTGATACACTTGTACGAACACTGCTCTGAGAATGTTCTTATTACAAATGCAAGTGGGCAGCAGAAGTGTTACACACAATTAGAAATACACAGGCCTAAAAAACGGATAAGTGTACAGAATTCAAGAGGAACTACAATCTGACTTTGGGTAGAAGGTCTAAAAGAACCTGTATTTTATCAGAAAAGAACAAGAACCAGTTATTAAATTAGAGAAAGAAGTTACTGCAGATGCTGATAGGTAAGAGTCTATAGTGAATAAGCCAAAATCTTTTCTCAAGACTTTAACCAGTAAAGCAATGAAGGACACCAGTGTGGAGAAAGAAAGGGAAAGACCCTTAGTAATACACGTGCTAAGAAAAGACAGGGAATCTGAACACATTTTAGGGGTTATTAATGAAGAAGTGTATGGTTTCTTAATTAATGAGCATCCAACTACCCCTTCAGTATTTGGAATACCCAAAGTACATCAAAATATTGAGAAATCTCCCTATAAGTTAATTGTGGCAGCCAAAAATAGTATGACATACTCCCTTGCTATATTTGTTAGGTTGATTAAAAATGCTATGAACCCTATTGACTATATTTTGAAGGATTCATGGGATTTTTTTAGGAAAAATTAAGTAGGATTTTTACACTGAAACTGGGTTTTCTGCAGTGGATGTTACTGACATTTTTTCCTCTATCCCACATAATGAAGGTTTGCACCTTTTTCAAGAAGCAGTTCGTGAAGCACCTAGTTTAAATACTACACTAACTAATTTTGTGACTGAAGTGATGGAAATTATACTTAAAAAAACATCTATATGATATTTGGGAATCAATACTTTCGACAAGTTAGGGGTGTAGCTATGGGTGTTAACTGTGCTCCAACTTGTGCTAATTTAGTGATTTATGCATGGGAGAAAAATACATTTTTTTCTTTGGGATTTGACCAGCACTGGTATATTTACTTAAGGTTTTTGGATGATATTTTTATTTTGTGGAAAAACAGAAGGAACTAGAGAAGAATGTGTACAATTGATAAACAAAACTTTTTTGAGGTTTACTTACACCCATTCTGACGAGTCAGCCAACTATTTAGATGTTACAGTTTTTAAGAATAGGGTGGAATGAAAATTTGGTTCAAAATTGTACAGGAAACCAACCTTTTCCAACAGTTATCTGGATTATAATAGTCAGCATCCTTTTTACACAAAAAATAATATAGTAAAAGGTCAAATTGTGATAGCAGCCAGTATGTGATCTTTCCCTGATTAAGCTAGAGTTGGGGAATTTGATTACAATGTTCATAGAGAGAGTGTACCCTGAAGGTTTACTTTTTGAGATAGGTGAAACCATTTTGAGTGAATGAGGTACAAAATACATGCCATTACTGGGTACAAGTGAAAATATGACAAAGTGGTCAGTGGAGACAAAACATTTTTAAACTCAATAGTCAGCCAATATAGCGGGGATAGTAAGGCCTTGAAAGAAATTATGATCATAAATTAGGTTATTTTCAGAGGTAATGTCAAGATTTTTGACACCTTAGGACGTAACCCTAATTTTGTTTTTAAAACAGGTCGGAACTTAAAGCACTATGTTGAGCACCCTAGAACATCAGAGAGAAGAGCTGTGGAGGGAACTAAGAGATGTGGAAGGTGCAATTATTGTAGTTACATCTTACAGGATAAAATTACATTTGTAGGAGAACCTTAATATGTTTATGTTTAGACACAGGTAATTGTGGCACTGTGGGATTAGTGTACATTGCAATCTGTTCAAAGTGCAACTATTTTTATAGAGGGAAAACTACTGGGAGTCTTAGAAAATGTATTTATGAACACTTGTAATCCATTAAGGGTAAAGATGAGAACAATGCTCTGTACAAGCATTCCAACTATTGTGGGCAAGACTCCAAATTTTTGTTTGGAATTTAGAAAAGGTTAAAAAAGATAAGAAGGGTGGGTATTGGGAAAACAAAGTGGATGAATGTGAGCTGAAATTGCAATTAAAGCTAAATGCAACAACCTTACCAGGTATTAATGAACATACATCCATTGTACCAATACTCAGGGAAAAAACAATGATTTGTATAATTTTGTATCATGTTATAATATTTCTTTAAGGTAATTAATGACAAATTTGTCACATGATCTTTTACTGTTATATAAGATGGTGTTTTATTCATTGCAAATGGTTCTGAAGAAGTCCGATGTGTTTGGATGAAACACAACCATTTTTGCTATTTTATTTTGGCACTACCTGTGTCTGGACCTAATTGGGAATCACCCACCTTGTTGGCTTTGGTTGTTTCAAAATGCCTAGGTTTGTCTCTGTAAGGTCAAAACAGTGAGCTGTTCAGGAACTTGACTTTCAGCAGGGGTACTTAAAAAAAAAAGAAAGAAAAAAGCAACAGAAATTGCCAAGTAAAAATTAAGGAATTGCAAATACCAAAAGCAGAAAAAAAATCACTCCCACTTTTGCAGATTAAGGAATCTGAGAAGAAAAAATACCAATACCTGTATCCTCATTCTTATACGAAGAGACTTTACCCTCAACTTCACATCAGAGTACTGACAAAAGAGTTCCTAACTTAGCAGTTTTGCAAATAAGCAATGAATGTTTTAAGAAACCACAATGGGAAGATGGACAGATCAGGGCAAGAGAAAATATAGCCAGAAAAGAATGAGGTAGAGATTAGCAGTGCGGTATGTAAAGATAGGATACTACACATACTTTTTACATCAGTTCTGATGAAACTGGCACAGTCACATTTTGGAAGGGCGCTTAGGGATAGACAAAACTAAAGCTATAGTTTTTGCTAGGTTTTATTGGTCTGTTATAATAAAAGGCATTAATAATGTCTGTGCAGCCCACCCATAATGTCAAAAGACTGAACCCAGCGTTGGTGCAGAAGCCTGCTCATACCTCTGCATATTATTGAGGCTGCATTTGAGCAGATTACTACGGTTCTGATAAACCCATTACTAAAGTCTGGTAATGACTATCAATACATTCTGGTGATTATTGACTATGCTACAGTGCAAAAAAAAAATGTTTGTAAGTCAGCACCCAAAGAACTAGCATTACTTTTCTCTGTGGTCAGAATGCCGATAGAAATACAGACTAGTGAACACCATTTATGTCCAGGCTAATTCTCCAGCTTTCTCACTGTTTTAAAGGAAATAGTAAAGAACTTCAGTGAGCCACCCTCAAACTGTTAGGTTGCTGTTTGTTGTAAGAGTGGTGTCTGAAGCTTCAATTATATACCTAGTTTGAATTACTAATTAGGAGACATCCTGTAAATTTCCTGGTCATAGCAAGCAATACTTGCAACACGAAAACTAACATTTGTTATGCCAATAATGAAGGAACATATGCAAAGGGCACACAGCTAATGAATGCCAGACTCAAGCAGTTTAAAACAGAAGGCAAGATGTGACTGTTAGTCCACTCTGCTAAGAATGTGCCAAAAACAAGAAGTAAATTAATTCTGAGAAATACGTTTTTTTTCCCTGAGCTATTTGGTAGGTGACATTTAATTCAGCATAATACTGAAACTTTCCAGGGGAGAAGGTCACCTTTGAACTGCATAGGGTGCAAGAGTCACAGCAGAGAAAAGCAGTAAGTGAAGATCTAAGAAAGATGATTATATTGAGGATTATTGAAAAGTTCCATAGAGAATGGACCTATGTTGGTTCATAAGCTACATGGCTCCATAAGATTGCGTAATGATTTCTCAAAACTAAATGAGATATCCAGATTTGACACTTATCCACTGTCCACAGCAGACATACTCATAGAGATGCTGGACATAGCAAGGTTTTTGACCACTCCAGATTTGACCATTGATACTGGTAGAGCCTCTTATCCCTGAAGGCAAAGACAAGACAGCATTTTCCATCCCTGAAGGTTTTTTGTCATTATAGTGTCTTACTTTCTAGATTTCAAGGAGCTCTTGGCACTTTTCAAAAAGTCGTTAGAGGTCAGAGACCTTGTGCTAAGTACTCAATGACATATCTTGATGGCATAGTAATTTATTCAGAAGACAGGGTATACATTTAGTATAAGCTTTTTGGAATCTTTAAGACAGGCAGACTTTGCTACTGCTGCAGAATTTAGGATACACGACTGAGAGAGTGATTATTAAACCCCAAATAGCCAAGATAGAATTGCTTAAGAAGTAACTGATACCCTTGACCAAACATCAAATGAAAGCATTCCCAGAGCTAGTAGTTTCTACAGAAAGCTTGTACCCAACTACTCTAACATAGCCTGTCTACTAATACACCTTACGAAAAGAGCATATGAGGCATATGGTGTCCATTCAAGTGACCAAAACTGAAACAGATTTTCAGTGAGTTGTGTCATTGTACTGACAATAAAGAATCCAGTTCAATAATAGACTTATTGACTCCATCTATCAAGGTCAAGAAAAAGTGGACAGTTTTGTTTTTCTTCCATTTTTTTAATCTTGCAGTATTTCAATGCTATTGCTTTATTAACTGAGACTTTTCATGTTGCTTTGAAAGCCAAACCATTAATAGTGAGCATTGCAGTATATACTTGTATTGCTAATCTTCAGCAAAGAAACAGTTTAGACTGTTTATTGCAATATAATTAATGTTGCTTGTGTTTAGGAAACATTTTGTGAAGTCAAACTAAATGGTCAAGGAAATCATGGATGAACAATTATTTCTGTAAAAAGGATATCTGACTGTGTTGCAATTTCATTTGATTCCTTTAAAGAGTTAGTATTACAAGTGTATACTGTAATTCTAAGCCAGAATATTTATGGATAATAATATGACTACAGCATCTATATTATTCATTCACATTTTGGATCATTTAGTGATTATCAAACTTCTGCCTGATATTGCGTCAGAATTATTGGACATAAAGGACTACTTAGCAATTTAGCTGGGGGATTTTAATACCATGTTTGACAAAACCTTTGAGAAGGTAAGCACTGTTAAGTGCTTGAAAATGGAGGTAAGTACATTTAAGCTGCATATGGCTAGGCATCTTATAATCTAAGTCATCGCTTGCCTAGGATTATTCTAGTGTTCCTAAATTAGATTATCAGCTCTCAGTTTATGTTTAAATGATAACAGACTATTAAAAGAATTGTTGGACGTTTATTAATTGATGTGATTTACGTGTGATACTATAATACAGCCTAATATATTAGCCTAACAGCAGAAATAGGCAAACCTGTCTAGTGTGCCATTTAAGTGCATTTAGTATTCTTCAGCCCCTAACCCTACCTTCTCCTTAGACTTACTTCACTAGTCTGATGCCTTCTTGAATCTTCTGTGGATTCCCTGTCCACCAGCTGTTCAGGTAGTTCACATAAGAGGACATAATCCCTTTCTCTGAAGAAGTATTGTAAGGAGATCTATAAATTAATTCATCCTTACAGTATACTGCCTTTCCCTTCTGTCCTTTTATCAGTATGACCTCGCACATCTCCCAGTGATAATCTTTTGCACCAGAATATTATTCTACAGCTTCTGCAGTGAGAAGAGATTGTTCTCTTCTAGTCTCAGGTCATATCCTTTCTCCTCTGTCCCAGGCACCTTTCTCGTGACTTTTCTGTGGATGCCTTCCAGCAGCCTGGAGTCTCTTTCATTAAATAGCATAGCCTCTGGCATTGCACACACTATTCAGTCTGTGTCTGACAAGTGTACAGCATAATGGAAGCATTAACCATTTGCTTCTGAAGTCTATTTCTCTGAGGATATGAATGAATATCGTACACCATTGAGTGGTTAGCCCTGCCACGGCACAGTCTGTGATCCGTGTTCTCCTATTTTGAGGATACTGTGCACCACAGTAGATGCTCAGAGCAGTTGGTCGATACAACTCTTCCCCCTATAGGGCACTAAGTAGAGTCTGTGTTGCTGCCCACAGCTCCATTCATTGGTGAGTTTGAGATGGAAACACTCAGTGTGTTTTTCAAAGGTGGGAGGAACCCCACAGAGACACAGAGAGAACATGCAAACTCCAAACAGGCATTGGCCGGAGATCAGGATTGAACCTCGTACTTTGTGCATGGGAGACAAAGACCTTAACCATTATGGAAGCTGGTCCACATAGGATACACACTAACATTCTGTTTGCTGCTACCATTGCCCTTTTATTCTGCTCCTGGTACTCCAGCCTAGGTATGATCAGCTCCCCAAATAATTTTTCTGCACTGCTGTTGTCAGTTTCACTCTTTCAGCTGATACTTTACTCCAGAGTTTTTGTGGTTCACTTGCTGTACTTTGTACTTGTCTCATTTAACACCAACTACTTCATTTTGACCACTTTGTCAGCCTTTAAATATCCTATTTTAGATTGCTCCCATTCTCCATTAGTGTACCTTTTTATATCATCTATAAATATGTTAATTCTGGTCTGTCTTCCCTCGGATACACATATAGCAAATGCACTGAAGAATACCGGACCCTAGATTGACCCCTGCAATGCTGCACTATTCACTTTCCTTATTTCTGACATCCCTGCCCTCACAAAAATCACAAACTGATACCCTACAACTATACAGCCAAACAACAATCCACTTCCTCAGTTTTCATCCTATCCCCAAACCATTCCAGTTTTTCTGTCGGCCACCTGTATGGGACAAATTCAGAGTTCTTGCTGAGGTTTATGTAGACTGCATTTTGTACTCGTCTGATAGGTCCATCTGTAACCTAATCAAAGATACGGATCAGTTTTCATTTATCACTCCTGGTCATAAACTGTTGATTGCTGACCTCTCGGAATGCTACCAAATTTCAAGAAGCATTGCGATTCATTAGCATTCTGCTGCTAAAGACTGAATTAGTTAAGGATTCCATCCATGACTGCCCCTGACATGAATTAGTTAAGGATTCCATCCATGACTCCCCCTGACAAGAATTAGTTAAGGATTCCATCCATGACTGCCCCTGACATGAATTAGTTAAGGATTCCATCCATGACTCCCCCTGACATGAATTAGTTAAGGATTCCATCCATGACTGCCCCTGACACTGCTCCGCACTGTAGTTGTTTCAATTTTTTCCTGCTTCTCTTTGTTCAAGGATACCACATTTGCTGTCCTGCAGTCCTCAGGCACATCTGCAATGACCAGATATCTGTTGAACATTTCTGTCAAGATATCTGCCAGCATACTAGTCAAATATCCAAGTATTCTGAAAGTTAATTCAAATTTTGGAAGAACCAGTCAACCAGAATACATTTAATTGTAGAAATGCAGCCTTGCAACATTAGCAGATTTCAGCTGTTTGACATGGTTACTCCCTTATGAGTCATCCTTAATATAATATTGCTTAACCTTTTTGAAGTCTTAAACTTTCTTCTCTTGTTCATGGGTCAGATCATATCTTATGTTATATCTAAATGTACAAGACTACAATAGTAGGGCTAATTTTTGGTGGGATAAAATTACATTACACTTGCAAGTCAGGCAAAGATAAATTTGTATAACCTGCTTGATGTTTTTCTACATCCCCTTCATCCCAACAGAATCACCAAGTAAAGTTTCAAACATAATCATGCACACTCATGTTTTCCTTACTATGTTTTGAAATCAAATTATTGATTAAGTCTACCTCAGTATAACTATGTCAGCTCTGGAAAAAAAATTCAAATCTAAGTTTCTATAGTGAAGAGTACCATCTAAGGTGACATTTTAACAAGAAGGTAACCATTTAGAAACATATTTCAGTCCTTTTTTAAAGCTGGCAAAAGTCTGCTTTATGAAGGTCTGCAAAATTATCACCGATAGATCAAGGTTCTCATTTCCTAAAGCATTTAGAATTGTGTTGGTTGAAAAAAATAGAATCAGTACTGTAGTGGTGTTGGATGGATTTTAACTACAAAATTCGCTGTCAAAAACTTTACTGGAATTCTGAATAAAATTACTTGAACAATTTCCTCTGTTGCTTAACTTTTACTCAAATGATACTCCTCAGGATGGAAAATTAGCTTCCATACATATACCTGAATCTCAACTATTTGAAGCTTCAACTGGACAAGAAAATTACTGAAGTTTTAAATTGATGAAATCATTTTAAAAACATGTTTTGCAGGGAGGGCTGTCCTTCTGACATTATTAAATGAGGGGACTTAATCCTCCTGTATCTCCTTACTTAATATTAACACCAATATGACACAACTAAACAAACAAAAAAAAAAAAAAACAGGCCATGTGTGATTCCACTACCATTTGATAACCAAAGTCACACAAGCTATGATTTTAATAGAAATCATTGATCATCTAGCTGAAAAATTGTGAGTTTAAATTAACACTGACTAGTATATTAATCAAAGAATCATCTGTTTTTTTTTTCTGATAATGTAGAACAACTTTTTGTATTCCTTGGAAATTATTTTCACAAAGCTGACCATTTCCCCCTCATATTTGATTAGTGGACATTGGCAGCTGAAAATTGTGCAATTTTTGTAATCCATAAATTATTGTAGCTTCTGTATTTTTCTTTTAGCATTCCCCTCCTCAACTTTTTTCAATTTCATTATTGATAGGTGATATTTTCTGCTTAAAATATTCAATGTACAAGGTATTTCTCATCTGCTTTTTAAATTGTATTATTTGAGCGACAGCTTTTGCATGCTTTCAAATATTAAGTTCTAGCAAAACTTCATGCAACTACATACAAGAGGGACTTTATTCCAATGATTTTTCAGAACCACTTTCTTTTTCTCAAATGGATTCACAGGACTTATGATAATATATAAACTCTGGGTAAAATTTTGAATCGCATGCTTTTTTAAGAGTGTCTCATTATATATGGGGCTTAATTATTTTTTTCATTGGCTTTTTTATTTGATTAGACAAAACTATAATTTTGGCTGTTAATGTATCTTTGGTACTCATACATAATGGATGAATATTTTATATCCCCTGCTGTCACTGCTGTAATTTAGCAGCAAAACCCTTATGTTTTATCATAGATGGAAGGGACTGTAGAACTTTTTTTATTGTTAATTGCTACCGCTACTCCTCATATCAGTAAAACAACCAATACTATGAATGACATTAAAAATAATTACATTTAAAACTGGAAGACTATCATATACAACATAAACGAAATTTGTTGTTAGAGCAAAATATATTTGTTCTCACAGTACCACTAGTATTTTAAGCAAATCATCCTTCTTTGGAGTTACACAGCATATGGTTTAAATGCACTTATATCCTAAGTAGTATATCTGTCACCTACACATATTTATTAACTGTATTTACCCCCCTTCTGTAACACCTAAATTTAATTTTTGTCTTACATTTCTGCTGTACTTCCTGTTTTTTTAGCTCTTAGACACACCTTCATCATAGTCTCTAACAATTAAATCTCCCCTCCTCACACATACCTTCCTTCCTTCCCCTGGTATGCATTGCCGTTTTGCCTCTCATCACTGTATTTTTTTATTATCTTCATGCATATTTTAACCAAATACCTTTTATCACATCTATATTCCTTCCTTTCTCACATTTAAAATCAGCTGACATGCAGCCTGCAGCCTTAAGTAATAGCTCTCCTTCCATCTCCTCAGTATCCCCACATCCTGAATATCTCAAGAATGCTCATTTTAACTGTCAAAGCATCAGAACTAAAACAAAATCTCTTAAAGACTGGCCAATTCTTCGCAAGCTAGGCAACCTATACATTATCCAAAGATGATTAAAAAAAAAAACATGATTTTCCAAAACTCTCCACATGCTTTTTTGAAAAAAAAAATGTATTTTCACTATGGAATCTTGATTTAAATTGCTGTAGAGTCTTTCATAACAAACTAGACCAGCTAGCTTCATGTTTCAATTTAACTGAGCTAGTCACCATTCCTGCTCACCCTAACTTTCCCATCTCCCTTGATTTCTTACCAGATTTGTTTCTTATTAACACTCCTGAACAGAATTCATCAAATTATAGTCCTGCCTAATTATTTCAGTTATCATATCCCTTCATTTCACTCCTGGATCTAAAACAGTTACCCCCACCCATAAGGATTAAATGTTGCACCATCCTTCCTTGTAAAGAAAAATATGTTACTTGGAAAACAGAATTTAACACACACACACGCACACATATAGTTTAAATGATCCAGAAGAAGTCATTGTCTCACATGTTCCCAGTTCAATAACCTACATAGTCAAAGCATATTTCTGAAAATAGCCTACACAGTCAAAATGTATTTCAAAGGCAGTCACTATGTCCTTGGCTTTCTCAGGTATCAATTAAAATTTGAAATCCTGTAATAAACTATGGTACCAGTGGAAAAACCTTCCATTGCATTATATAAACATAATTTTGTTCACTCTACAGAACCTTTTACATTTGAAGGCGTGGTATCAAGAATTTCTCTACATGGGATTTCTATCTGTTATTAAATGGAAAAGAATGCCTGTTGTTTGTGAATTCAAGGGCCCTTTTTGTACCAAGTTTAAACAGTTATGTTGTATTTATCTGGCATCAGAACAGATATCATTATTTGAAGTCTGTTTTAGGTATCTTCTACTGCCACTAGGTGGCACTCTCATGTTTTATCGACAGATTATATTGTTGCCTTATCTTTTGTTGAAATTCCTACTTTGTTGATTGAAGGAGATTTTGAAAATTGAATCCCCCACTGTTTCTTTGATATGTAATATGTGATTGAGTGAAGGTAATTTAATTCTTTTGTTATGCTGAAGCTTTTGGATGTACCCAAAGTTTCAGCATTGGATATGGGACAGTGTGCAAGAGTATTTCAGGGATAGAATTAGAATAAAGGCTAGGTAAAGGATATAGGTTTAGGGTTGTGTTTGGGGGGACTGGAATGTATGTGCAAATGTTTGTAGGTTAGGTTTAGATTGAGGGCTAGGTAAGGTAGTAGTTTAAGGGTTTTCTGTACGTGATGCTGTGTGTACAGTGTGTGGGTTTAAGAGTCTTGTGCAGCGGTACTGTTAGGGAAAAGCTTGTTTTAGGGCTACCAGCAGGGATTAGTGTTAGCATACATAAGCAGGGTGGTGGTACAGGAGGGCAAACTATTACAGCATATTTTCAGAGAAGCAAGATCTCTGAGCCTTCATACTCACGTGACTTTGAATATATTAATTCTGAGATTGTACAACAATGCTAAAAAGGACTAACTCTCATAACCCAGCATCTTCAAAACATATTATGCACACCCTTTACTTTGTAAGTGAATGGCATGCAACAATCTGTCCTTTGCCATTCACTTACACAACTACACAGCAGCAGTACGCGCACATTGAGTGGATGCACTTTAATTCAATTAATTAGTGGTACAACCTGATAAAATGCATGCCTCACTCACTTCATGCACATTGTTATATTAATAAAACGCTAAATCAACTTGGAATTATTCTTTCTTTAATTAATCTTCTTTATTATTGATCTTGCCAATAAGTAAACATGAGTATGTGACTGCCATCTTTTTCACCCAAGGAAACTCTCACAACATGCTATTATCACAGAACTGTCTGAACAAAATGTGTCAATTCATAAACCTAGTTGGTTCCAGAATGCACTACTGCTTTCTCCTAAACTTTGCAGAAATACTTGTACTAAAAGATTTAACTTTTGTCACCATCTTGCTATGCAAAACTAATACAACTGCTCAGAAATGTCCTCTCCTGACCTATAAATTAAGAATATCTTCCCATGGTTATCCATTGTATACTCAAAAACAAGTACAAACATCCTTCCTTTACCATTAGTCATTCTCCCCATATCTGGAAGAATGTCTCATAAACTAGGTCTTAGCTCTGTATCTCAGTAGGCAAGCTTTATTAAACTCCCTTTTGTGGACGTGTACAATGTAAGTGTTTTAGGGATACTGTGTAACTCACTTCATAGATTTCTACTTTCAAATTCATATCTATAGTTATGTCGATTGCATATACTTTTCAAAATTTATCAGTAAATGCTCTTTCACCTCCTGTCAAAATCTGTAAGATATTATACTGCTGTGTTTACTTATTATCTTATAAATGTGCTATTTAATGTACAAGAATTATTAATGTTATTGTTCTGAACATGCTTTCCATTAAAAAAAATCCTCCTTTCTGGAACTTTCTCCCTTCCATAATTAGAAATTGCTCCAGTCTAACATCCCTTAGAGCACCCCTACTTCCTCAACTGATTCTGCAAAATGCATGTATTTTGATAAACCTCATAATTTTATCCTTTACCCGTTACAGCTTTACTTGTCCCTCATTCACCTTCTACCTTCATTTCTTTTTTAAACTTTGTTCATTTTAAATTCCTTAGGCAATACCTTAAAGTAGTTCTGTGTTAAACTTCACCTGCTTTCACTGATCTATCATGTATTATAATGCCTTGTAAAATTATGTACAAACACACAAACTGTGGTGTTTTACAGGTTTACCTTTACATGTGCGTAATGCACATGTGTGAAATACAAAAGTTTGAAAGGACTTTTTCAAGTTTTCGGAAGGCCGAAAACAAAATGCATCGAATGTGCAATGAGCGAATGCACAGTAAAGTTCACTCATTGCAGATTCGGCATTTTTGGTGAGAGGTGCACTATAGTGGGGATCAGGAAGTGGACCCTTTCCCCACTGTAGTGCGACCTCGGAATTAGAATAATAAACTGGGGGGGTTAGGGTGCAGCCCCCCACATGGGGGGTGCAGGAGGCACAGCCCCCCTGCATTACACTTTTTCTTTTGAATTGAAGTTCGAAAATCAGCGAATCTGGTTTTCGATTTGCTGATTTTTGAACTTTGGTGCAGATCGGACTGATGATTTTCATCATCCCGTTTCACACAAAGAGACATTTGGTAGGTTGATTTTCAACCTTTCAAAGGTAAACCGTTTTACATTGTATGTATACATCTGACATTAGGAAACTTGTATACATACACATTTTTTAACTTCACCGTCTTAGTGTGTGTTTCTGCCCATATTGTGGCTAAAATTGGACCAACCCCGCTAAAAATGAGAAAATAAATTAAAAAAAATATTTTTTTCATCCTACTCTGTGTGACAATTATGTAAAATATTCTTCTATGGCTCATTGTTCTCTGTAAATTATATTGTATATGTTAATCCATTATTTTTGTCTTCTGTTTTTGGCTGTGGCTCAGGTCAAGGCTTTGAAAATAATTTGTGGACAAGCCTTATCTACGTAGTAAACAAAAGTAAAAATAAATAAAAAAATAAAATATATAGTAGTTGTTTCAACTAACATTATTTCCACCTAAAGTAATGAAATCAGCTCAGCTATTGTTTGCAGCTAACAGTGTACATGTAGTAAGAAAAGCTGAAAATGACATTGTTTTAAATACAGGAAAAATATATAAGTTTGAAAGTTAACTCTTATTTACTATATTATTGTTTTGACTCCTTGTCGTGCAAAGACGTTTTTATTAGGTCATTTTACATCTTATGAAAAAGTTTTCTAGCCTGGGCCATCTGGGGTCACACTCAGGGCATCCATCCACAACCCCTTTTTCACCTTTTTTTGCACATGGGGTCAGGGTGTCACTTCAACAGTGACAATCATCTAGAGCCAAGGTTTACACCACTGGGTGGCTAGACCTATTGCAGTAGTTCTTCCACACCTCACACTCACACCTATGACCAATTTTAGAGTGTCCAATCCACCCATGGCCAATTTTAGAGTGTCCAATCCACCCACTGCATGTCTTTGGAATGTGGGAGGAAACTGGTGCACCCAGAGGAAACACACACACACAGGGAGGACATGCAGACTCAGCACAGAAGGCACCCTATCCGAGAATCAAACTAGGGAACCTATTGCTATAAGGGGACACCACTATCTGCTGCACCACTATGTCTAGCGGTTAGGATTCGGGGGATCCCTAAGGTAGTAATTATTTTACTAAATGTTTTGCCTAGCTTCTTTGGCTTTTCTAATTGTCATCGTTAAGTTCTGGGGTACTATCTTTTCTGAAGATTTAATTTCTACGTGTCCATATCAATCATTATTTATGCATAATTTCTGTATGCAGAAATATCTACCTTTGTACATAAGTTCTGGGTATTAGTCCCAGCATGAAATTGTGATCATGGTTATATCATATCTCTCAACTGTCCAGAATATTGTAGAATGACCCTAATTTTACCTCATATTTTGTCCAATGCCTCTTAAAACTGTTGATTTTTCTGGTAAATCACTAAGGATTACAGTCCCTTAATAATGCTGGATATTAAAGTTTCACACTTCGTATTGTTCAGAACAGCATGTTAATGCAAAACCTGTTCTACAAACTTTTTAAGTGAGTTGATGTCAGCCATTATTCCTGATTTTGGTCTTTTCTACCCCTTTATTTTTGGCTTTGTCAAGGATTCTTGAGCAAAGACATTGAAAAGTATATATAAAATGCTGACATTTCAGTTCAGCAGATGGGTAGCTGCTGTACTGATGGAGTATACCAACTCCAGATTAAACTTCATACTGCGATCCACTGTATACATTCTTAAGTTAGTGTTCTTCTGGTGGGCATCCATGTGAACATGAAAAGGTAAACTGTCTTGAAAAAAAAAAGGTCAGTGTCACATTCCCTATAGTAAGGGGGGGGGGGCACAGCCCCCCCCCCACCTGTTTTAAATGTAAACAATAGACATGGATTCTTACAAGTCAAATGAATAACTCTTTCCAGAAAATAATATATGCCCAAACTATCAGCCCCCCACACGCCCCCTAACTTTATATACTAACAACAGGATCGCACTACAGTGGGGAACAGGGCATATAACTGTTTAGAATGAGTTTCAGTCAAATGTGCTCAGGGAATTCATTTTCAGTGAAATGAGGCTTCAGTGAAATGAGTTTCAGTGAAATGTGTTTTCTATCAAACAAAATAGACCCATATATATATATATATATATATATATATATATATATATATATATATATATATATATATAAAACTATGTGGGAAAACCAGATAGCTTAACCATTAGGGTGATCACCAGAATGCCGAAGCTGACAAGAGCAAATTGCCGCTGTTGTCAGCTCCAACACTGCAATGCAGATTGCACTATAGTGGGGATGGGGAAATGTACCCTTACCCTCACTGTAGTGTGATCTCAGAGTTTGTATATATAAGTAGGTGGGTGTGGGGGGTGTATGTTGGGTGGGTAGAAGCATTTCAATGTAGTCGACATTTTTGAAATTCGACTGCACTGAAATGCTTGGTTCGACATTTACACTGTTCGGTGTACAGATTTCTGAACTTTTAGTTCGGACATCTGTACATTCGAACAATGTCATGTCGAACATCTGATAGTAAACATATATATATATATATATATATATATATATATATATATATATATATTTTGTATTTTCATCTCCATTCTGAATCCAGTGTGTGTGTGTTTATAAAACTGCTGAAATATAGGCTATATTTTACTTCTTCTGGTTTATTTTCATTTCCTTAAACATTTACTTAAGACAGTTGCTTTAGCCCATCTATTTTCCATGTTAATCTTCCTGATTTATTAATTCTGGATGTATTTGGTTAATCTGTTTCAAACTATTTATATACGAATGATTTTACACCTTCTACCTTTTATGTTGGATGCTTCTTATTCCTCGTTAACTTTAGCAATGATAACTTCTCTCTGGCCTTTCTCCTTCCATGCATAACTGCAACCATTTTCATTCTGTTAATCTTTGCTTTACTGATTCACAGTTCTTGATTATCCAGTTTGATTCTTAGCTGGGGTACCTTCTTAGTGGAATCTGCATGTTCTCCTCATGTTTGAGTGGGTTTCCACCAGGATCTCCAGCTTCCTTCCACAAGAATTGCTGGCAGGTGGTTCTGTGATGGTAAACTTGCTCTAGGTATGCTTGTAAGTAAGTGTGCCCTTTTGGCTGGAGCTCTTTTTGGAGCCAATTCCTATATGTTACAAGATGGATTAGTGCTGTGAATTTGCTGTAGGTGAGCATGTGAGAGTCTAAGCCATATGACTAACTGTGGTTCCATCCAGGGAAGTTTCCTGCTTTGTGCCAGTCACTTTATGTGCTGGTAGGTAGACTGTTGATGGTAAAATGTCACTGTGTGTGCACCTTGTAATCAAATGCTATTATAACCAGGATTGTTTCCTGCCATGTATCCATTCTTTGATAGGCTAGGCTTTGTTCTCCTGAAACCCAGATGTGAATGAAGTACACATAGAAAATGATGAACTTTCTAATACTTTTTTTTTTACAGAATCAAACACACACTTCTGCCAACTGATGGTTTGCCCTAACAACTGATTGCACCTCATTGTTGAGAAACAACAAAGCAGGATTTTGACCGTGCACTCATGGACTTTACTTGTGCAGGTTGTTGGTTTTCTTGTGCCTAATTGTTACCATAAAATGTATGATAGTTGATCATGGACAGTCATTCAGGTAGTTATCTGTGATTTTTCAGTCTTAGTTCTAACCCTACTCATTGACAGTTGACTCACCAAAAAAATGGTTCACTACACTTTCCTCTGTGTGTGTTCATGCTAGTGTATATAAGCAATGAAGGCTACTGTAAGAACACAGTTTGGCAATATCAAACACATGTCCCTAGCCTAGGATTCTGCATGCTGTATGCCTATCCTGTGAGTGTCAGCACTGCAATGGGCCTTCTCCCTCCCACCAGAACAATGATTAGTAACCACTCACTCCCAGCAGTCTCCATGGCCTGCTATTCCAGCACTCATGTCATTAGTCAGTCCCAGGTCTTTTGGGTTGTATTCAGGACTTTATTCCTCTGTGCTGTCAAACTCACCAAAAGGATGGATAGTTTGATCTCGTTAGTTTTTCTGCCCCTTAATCTGGTTATCAGACAAATTGGACAGTTTATTTTTATTAAGTACACATGCGACTCTTTGTTTTCTAGCAGTCTTTTACATTTAGCTCTGCCAAATACTGACTCCCCAGATTATTGAATAAACATCAACTGTATGTTCATAACAGTTTTTCTGTTTCAAGCCTGAACCTTACAGATCCATAGATTCTGTTACAGGTAATAAAAAATGCGAATGGGATGTATGTGTGTTTTTATTAATCACACAATGTATACTATATGTAGTCTAGCTACACTAGTAACTTCATCACAACATCCTGCCTGCCTGTGTGATGACTAAATCATCTGGGTGTCTGGTTATACTGGTAACCTCTGATAGGTGATCTTACTCATCTGTTAAGTCAATCACAATGCATAAGAAAGCTCACACAGCATAGTGGTCCACTAACAGTGCATATTACCCATATAAAACATTAATGCTTGCTGCATAGGATCCCCCTCAAACCTCACTATAATGTTTAACAAATATGAGTTGCCCAGTGGCACCTTCTCCCACATCCTATATCAAATTAATGGATTTTTATTTTCTAGGTTCATAGGTGTGTACTAGGCCAATGGCCCTGGAGCCTTTATAAGCCTAGCCCATAGAAGTGCCCTGGCATCATGCTGCCGTTAGTTCCCGGTGCCTCTATCAAGTAGAGCCACTTGAGTGATCCCCGGGGTGAACTTTCTATTTCCCATCCACTCATCAAGATTTCTCTTGAAAAGGGCCAGTGAGGTGCTCTGCTTGACATGTATGGGAAGTCTATTACAGAGCATAGACAGTCTCTGGGTTATGAACCTGTCCCTCCAGCATGTTCTGTTGATTGTGGTAATGAGGTTGAGGTCCCTGGAGTGTGTGGTGCGGAGGGATTGGGATTTCTTTAGGTGTAACATTTCTAACAGGGCTGGGTCAGACATAGCTTTGTAAGTCAAGCAGAGATCGCCTCTTAATAGACGATATGAGACAGAGAAAAGCTGGAGTTTTTTGAGTCTGTCCATGTAGGGCATGTGTTTATGGCCTAGGATCCTCATTGTGAGGTACTTTTGTGGCCTTTCCAGCTGTTGCAGGTGTTTAGTGAGGTACATGCCAAATGGGGCATTATACTCAATGACTGGCCTAATGAGGGAAGAGTAGAGAGAGAGATGATGACCTCTTTCTTCCTGGATGCAAAACCCTTGGTAATGAGATGTCCCACATAGAAGGACTTTCTGACCACAGTGGCAATGTGGTGGTCGAAGGAGAGGTTGCTGTCAATCTGTGCCCCAGAGCTCTTATAATGCTTTCAGTGTTCAGTGGGCTCCCATCGATGTGGTAATTAGTGGGAACTGAGTTTTTCCCAAAGGGGATGACGATGTATTTTTTGGAATTAAGCTTAAGGCCATGGTTTTGACACCAGTCATTGGTCTCAGTGAGGCCTTTCTGTAGGATGTCTTCATCACTTGGGGAGTTAATAATGGCTCCCAGCTTGCAATCTTCGGTGAACGTGGTCAGCCAGAATCTCTCCATATTGGCCTGGACATCTGAGAAGTAGATGCCAAACAGGAGAGACCCAGGACTGATCCCTGTGGGACTCCACTTGTGACTGGTCAGCAGTCTGACTTGGAGTCTGCTACTTTCACACTGTGGGTTCTATCTGTGAGCCAGTTTGCAACCCACCTAGTGATATAGGGGTTGATGCCTAGTTTGGTGAGTCTTATCAATAATTCCTGAATGGAGAATGGTATCAAAGGCCTTGGCCAGATCATGGTAGGCTGTATGAACTGCCTTGCCCTCATCCACAGCTCTGGTGACTGACTCAAAGAAGTCAACCAGGTTGAGCAGGCATGATCTACCCTTCACGAAACCAAATTGCATGGGATCCAGAGTTTGGAGATTCCCTATATGCTTGTTAATTAGGTCCATGATGATGCACTCCATAGCCTTACATATCAGACTCGTCAGGCTAATGGGGCGATAATTCCCAGGATCTGTAGTCACTCCCCCTTTATGGAGAGGGATGTCTGTAGCAGTGCACCATTCTGTAGGGACAAAGCCTGAGGTGAGGCTGTGATTGAACAGGGCCACACAGGTGTGGTGCCAATTTACTTTGTAGTTCATGTAGAACATAGCCAGGGATATTGTTGGGTCCCATGGAAGTTGTATTCTTGACCTTGGACAATGCAGCTTTAACCTGTGCTGCAGTAATGCTGGGTGCCTGGCATTCTTCCGGTATTGTGATTGGTCCTTTAGGGAGGGAGAGAGGGGTAAAGTTGGCACTGAATCTGTCGGCCAGTATGTTGGCAATATCTGTTATCTCAGTATAGTAGGTACCATTGTGCAGTAACTCAGAGCAAATCTGGGTATTGCCACGGAGATTCTTGATATAACTGTAGAAGGCTTTGTGGTTGTTTTTAGTGTCTGCTGCAATTCTGCCTTCATAGCTAGCTTTAGAGGTTTCGATGAGGGATCTCAACTTTTTTTTAGGCTAATAAGAGAGTGTTTCCAGTCTTGGGACTTCACCTTTTTCTGCAACAGTTTCTTCCTTCTGTTGTAGAGTTTGTTAATGCCACGGGACCTCCAGATTGACTTCTTTTTTTGGAGGAGAGCATCTTGGTTCTGTTGGGTATGGCTAGTTCTATGCATTTATGTACATGTTCGTACAGTGCATTGGTGTATGATTCGGCAGTCATGCACCTATTTTCCATTTGCATTTGCAAACATCCTCCTACTACGTGTATCAAAGAAATGAATACTCATTGTCCGGGGCGCCCCTATAACACTGCTGAAATTTGTTGCCCAGGCAACCATCCTTCTATCTCCCGTAACCAAGCCGATGGCTGTGGAACTCCCACATACCTTACTGGATAGAAGTGATGGTACTAACACAAGTCCCACATACCTGTTTGTGATACACCAAGTGATTTGTGAATGTTCTTCACCTGCTGCTGCTGTAAATGAGTAAATAGCAATTTAAGAGAGCTCTGAATATGGAAACTGAAAAACAGTAACTACAAAATATCAATTTCTGGACATTATAAAACTAGAAATACAGATCCTAATAAACTCAGAATGCAAACTTTTTTGAAGAGGAAAGTGACCCTGCACCCAGCATACCCACGCTTACCTACATACATTAACTCCATGGTTAGTGTTACTACACAATCTGTGATTGCACCTGGCCCACTAAAGTAAAATACAACAAAAACGGTATTAACAACATAGAATCACAAATGTAAGTGGGTATGACTGTGAAGTCCAATATTTCTATAGCTCTGATATTTCCATATTTTTAATAGTGTTAGCCACTCTATTTAAATATAATTATTAGTTCACTGGACTAGCACACAACCAATCACCAATCATACATGTGCAGACCTAATGGAGACAGGACAGCTACATTCAGTTACATAAAAAGGGATGGCTGTGAATAAAAGGAGCCATGAGTATGCATCCCCCATGTTATAAATGTGAACAAAGACAAGGCAGTTTGCCCTGTGTGAAACCAGGTTCAGTAGAGCATCAGAGGAATGCTGTATACCGCAATTTTTATGTCATTCAACTGAGCCCAGCGTTATGCTCCCTGCACATTTGGGAACTGTGTTTAAAGCTGAGCATACCATAGCATAGTGAAATGGTCACTTGCATTATGCTTTGCCATGTCATTCTAGATGGAGAAAATCAGCATAACTATGGAACGGGGATTATGAATCAGATACACCCATCCTATCAGCATTAACATTGAGCAAGAAAGTGTGAAGGATTTGCACTAATTTGCTCAGAGCAGAAACGTTACTAGAGTCCTACCTCATGTTTTCTATTGGGAAATCCAGGTTCATGGGTGAAAATGTATCATAAGGTTTTGTGTAAATCTTTAGTGTATAGAATCCAGCCAATGTCTAGCTATGCTGATATACCTGAGAGGCATTTGACCACAGTTGCCACTCAGCCTGTCCATTAGACTTTGTTTTTTATTAACAATATGAATCATGAAGAACCTGGCTCTGTGGCATAGAGTGATGAAGCCGTGACTTGACACTAATGACCCAAATTCAGTTAGAAGCTCAGGTGATGGAAAAGCCAGCTGTGCTGGGAGAGAATGGAGGGAACAGCCTTTGTCCGCTTGCCCATCCCGGGGGAAGGGAGTGACCATGGCTCACTGTTTGTTGACAACAAGAGTAATTGTTGCCCCTATAGAACATGGGCCTGTCAAGGACACACTGCCTCTTACAAGTGAACAGGCTGGGGAAATCTGCATGCAGAAACATGCCTCACAACATCAGTAACATGTAATGGAGTTCAAAGGAGCAACTGCAGGGCTGAACTACAAAGAAGAGAGTAAGTTTCCCTATCAGATCTGGAAATCGGCCCACTCTTTACCACCTAAATATCACTGTAGGGTGAACAGAGGTGCTGATAACGCTCCCCAGGTAGGAACAAATGGGTTATAGGGGGATACCTGGCCCTTAGCCCTGATGAAACAAGTAAGATGACTGGGTAAAAGTAGTGGAGCCATTGGCCAGGTCCAGCAGAGGTAGGTGGTTTAGAGAGGGCAGAGGAAATTATATAAATCATAGGCTATTTGTTTTATAGCACTTGTTACAACTTATTCCCCAAAGATTTTTTGGGGGTTTTATGAGGCGAATTGTATAATGATTTATTGCATTCTTATCTACCATATTCAGTTCACATAATGGTCTTTAGAACCTGTTGGTTGTACATGCAGTTATACATCCAGCTGTGATCTTAGGCTACTTTTTTGCCTGATAAGGGATTGAACTGATGCTTTGGTATGCTAAAAAAAATCTCTCGTCCTAAGCTATGATGTAAAGTAATGTAATGGTCAGTCAGTTGCTTCTAACGGGTTTTCAGAGTTGTAAGATTTGTCTATATTTCCAAATAAAACTTTGGTCCACCACTTGTGACAATCCTCCAGAGTGTAGGAGAGCATTTTATGTATCCATACAGACATTATGTCATCAGGTGTTTTCAAAGCTAGGTGATTCCTTCCCATTCCCTAGTGAGCTGTGTGCTTAGATTCCTAAGTCTCTGGCATGTGGAACAATGTACTACACCATAGTTATACGGGGCACTGAGGAGGGGTAACAGTGATAGCAGTCCTAGCATCTTTTGCCAGGCAATATGCACAAGGCCTTGTCTGAGATAATGTCCTAAGCAGGAGCATGGTGTCCCAGTGGTTAAAATCTGTGTCTCATATTTCCAGAGTTCTGTCCTGACTGACCTCTGGTCATTGTCTATGGGGAACTTTGCATGTTCTCCCCATATCTATGTGGATTTTTTCTAGGTAGTCTGATTTCTTTCCACACCCCCAGACACGCTGGTTGATTACCTACAATAAACTGAATGAATGAATGAAGTTAAACCAGAGTGAAGAACAACATGAACAACTAATCATTTGTATTACCATGTGCTGCTCCACCCTCACCACTGCACACCCTTTGCACCTAGTTTTCTGACCCTGTCCCCAGACAGTATAAATTCACTCTGGCTGCCTCAGGAATGCAGTCTTCTAATCTTCCTACACATTATTTCCAATGTAAATAAGAGTTTCAACAAAACCTAAACTGCAAACAGTGTAACACAGCAACATAAATAATAATGAAGTACAACCTTTTAAAGATAGGTAATCAGTGAAATCTTGTCTACATTTCAAGACAGTTTGAGGAGAACCTTATAGAGTGTTTCTGCTTAATAAGGTATTCATCTCTGCATCTGATTTTTTTTTTTGCATTCCATGTGCTTTTTCCTATAATAATGTTTTGTCCCCCATTTTCCCCTCTACTTTTTACCATCCAGTCTCCATCCCTCCTGGCCTATTCATCCCCCATTGTCTAACATACTAGAACTCCAAGAGAGGGTGATGAAATCCAAAAATGATGGCTATTATCTAATGGGAGACAGATATTTTTCAGATACATTTTGCATATCCTTTTAACTAGACAGCACAGTGCTATGGTTTGTTCATCCCTTTAAGACACTGTTATAAAATAAATAATTGCATACTTCTACACAACTGTAATATTCAACTCAAGTGATGTACACTCCTTGCTGGGCATGCACTTCCCAGGAGTCAACCATATCGCAACAGTTGCAGTTCTGGACCTTCACACTGATAGCACTTCTGCATCAAGATTCCACCAAATCCCGCCATCATGATGTCAACTTTAACTGTCCACTCACCCCATCCCAGCCCACCCAGCTCTTTTAATGCCCAGGTACTATTCATACTCAGATCATCCTAAGAGCTGAGTCAATGACAAACCCTCTACTCTGCAGAGCCAACATTATGTGTGCTGTTTTACTGACTACTGACCAATGACTTGCCACATGATTTTTTCAAACTCTGTTTCATCTTTTTAACTTAGTGTTCTGAATGTTAACAGAAACTAGAATAGAGTTTGCGCTCTCTGTTCCACATAAGGTATGGTAAGTAAAGGGTGAAATTATCACTAGCAATAGTCAGCGGTAACTCATGATGATCTTCATTTCAATCAACACTTGTTTTGTTATTGTTGTGGCAAACAGCAATTATCTACAAACGCAAAAAGTAACAAACAAGTGAAAACAAAAACCAGAAGACAAAATTACTCCAAAGATTTCTCCAAAAGCTTTATTGAACCAATACTGTGAAGCGCTTTTCGTCCCACTAATAGTGGGACTTCTTCAGACAAACAGATTCTGACAAAAAACAAGGTTTAAATACTGGTTTTGGCACCAAAAAGGTGCCGTTGCTAGGTTACAGTTCTGTGCTTCAATTAATTAAAGGTATAGTGTCCTCACCTCATTAGTTGTTAGGACACTATACCTTTAATTAATTGAAGATGGAGAAATCTTTTTTACTACTTGATTCATATGGATATTTTGTCGCATAGGACCTCTTTGTGGACATTTATTTAGTATCTAACATAACTGATTTTATCCTGGATTCTGTCTACAGCAGCCATTTGAGTGTGGAGAATTTACAAGTGTGGACTATACAAGAATTCCCTTGGCGTTCACAAGTACAGGGTAATTTTGTCTTCTGGCTTTTGTTTAAACAGCAGTTATCTGTCATTCAACATGAGCTTCAGAATTCTGCCACTTACCCCCTTGATGCTTGCTTGGGACTGTAGAGTAGGGTAGGTTGGATCACAGGTTCATAAGTACTTGCTAGGCTATTGATATGTGAGGATCTTAAGAAGCCTAGCCTTACATTCCCATGGTAATTTTTAGCCCTTATATTTTGTATATGGATAACGCACAGGTGTGCAGAACAAATATATTCTGGTACATTTACTTGTTGTTCCAATTCACGAGGAACATGGAGAAGCACATGGTAGCCTCTGGAGTCTGAATAGACTCCTGAGATCTGGGACTTGTACATGTTTTTTCTTTATTCATTTGTTAACCAAGTAAACCTACTAGGTTCAACTGCTTCTTTCCAGGGGTGACCTGGGAGCACTGTCTAGTTAAATTATTTAACTGGTCAGAGGCACACAGTAGGCACATGGAGACTAAGGGATTTGAACCCAGGACTACAAGATGAAGCTCATTGGCAGCCCATAGCCCTTAATCTCCTACAGATGCATTATTCCACTGTGGGCTCTCCTTTTCCCTCATTTCTCTTCAGTGAAGGTGTTTGTTGGTTGAGTAGTGGCTATGGTATGTTCAGCTTTAAAGACACATATAATGATAAGTGCATACCTCCATGCTAACCACAGATCTGTATCATAAAACCTGAGTGTGCAAATGATGGAACTCCAGGTACGACTGTAAGATTAATGCTTAGTGCTGGGAAACTAAGGTGCTTGCCTTCCTGTCAGAAACTGACAGAAAACAAGTCTTTATATACCACTTGCCTTGAGGTAACACATATTTGATATGGTTTATGCATAACAAGAGAAAATGTAAATCTGATTTTAAAGTACTTTTCTATATTGCTTAAATGTTAGTTTTTTTTTTGTGAAGTTAGTTGAAGCTGTGTAAATTCATTCCACAAAATATTTTATTCTGGGCTATTTTAGGTCACTTTATTACAGGAAATGTATTTACAAATATGCATTATTGTGCATTCATTTTTTACTTCTATTTATTCTGAAGTTCAGAGAATCTCACTATTTCGGAGAAAAAGCATGATCCTATTTAAGTAGACAGACATACAAAAATAAATTATACCAAAATGAATTCTCAGAATGTCTGAGAATAAATACATTTACAGAATATGATGACTAAAATTGTTTGCTATTTTAGGTTGCAGTTGTACTACCCAAAGTCTCAACAACAGGACTAGATGACCTTAGCATTTTACTGTAATTTGTAATCTCCTCTAGATCAGTCATGGCACAACTGTAGTCCTTTTTTCAGTAACGTCAAAGTACACAGTGAAAATTATAGTTCATGCAGAAATGATCCCAGAAGACAGACAGTAACAATTATATTTATTGCCTCAAGTCTAGTTCATTTTTTTTTAGTTTTAATGTAGTATTTCATGTTCAAAATTGAAAGAAATTTTTAGAATGTTGTTCACACGTTATTGCAAGCAATAGTGAATTTTAAATACATACATACATATGTATGTCCCCACAGACACACGCTATCACAACTTTCAAAAATCAAAGTACTTACTATAAGAAAATACTGCTTTCATCATTCCATATCAGACTTCTACAGACTCTGCCGTTTATTTTTCTGCTACAGCTGTTCAGTCACATTTAATTTATTTGTCACGTTATATAAGTTTTCACTGCACACATTTCATTGCGTGCTAAAACACTGGTGTTTTTAAAGTGGCACAGTTTGTTGAATTATGTAATTGTCAAAGTTCATTATATCAACCATTACTTAAGTTAATGTTTTTTGCCCTTTCTTTGAGTTTGTATAACCCCGGATTTAGTACATTTAATTTCTTGGGAGGGTGGGAGCAGAGCCCACATTTCGGGGGGGGCAGAGCCCACCCCCCCATAAAAGTTGTTTTTTTCTTTTAATGTTGGTAATCACAAATGTAACCTATTGGTTTACATTTGTGATTACCTTTTTACTTTTTTCAATGATTTTAATGACAATGGTAATCAGTGATGAGTTTGTTCAATGTTTTGTGTTTTGATCAAAAATACCAGTGATTCCATCCATCCATCCATCCATCCACCCATCCATTCATCCATCCATCCATCCATCCATCCATCCACCCACCCATCCACAACCCCTTTTTCCCATTTTTGCACATGGGGTCAGGAATGTCACTTCAACAGTGACAACCATCCAGAGCCAAGGTTTACACCGCCGGTAAGCTAGCCCTACAGCAGCAAAAGTACCAGCGATTATTCATTTTAAACTCATAATATAGACATATATATATATATATATATATATATATATATATATATATATATATATATATATATATATATATATATATATATATAAAATACATAATGTCCAAATTTTTGCCTCATATTTTTGTTCTGTTCCTTATAAATTTTGTGATTTTTTGGCAAACCACTGAGGATTGAAGTCACTAAATACTGACATACATTTGCATTTCAGACTTCATATTCTTCAGAATATATATGCTAACATAGAGCCTGTTATTCTAACAACATTCTAAGTTTATGAGTAATATTTTATTCTGTTATTATTTTGGGCGTTTGCCCCCCCCCCATTATTTTTGGCATTGTCCAGGTTTCTTGTGCTATGAGGTTGAGGAGTATGTGCAAGGTATTTTTATCTTTACCAGATGTTTCTCTTTTTCCCACAGTTGTGAGATCATTAAATTAAGTCCTATGTCTAATGGACAGTGACAACCTGTAAATCTTGCCCTATCCTCCATATATCTTTTAAAATAATCTGTAAGGCACTTATACTTGTTGGATACATTTTGGATGCTTGTCTAGGCTTATACAGGCCCCAGTGGTCATACACCTATGAACCGAAGTAACGGAGGTGAAGTTGGTTGTAGTTGAGAGAATTGCAACTCATCTGTTTTTAACAAATTTCGTGGGTATGTGTTTTGATGAGTTACAGTTGTCCAGTTCGCTGCTGGGAGTTATATTTGGAGGACCTGTAGTGGGTTCAAATGTATGTTCCAGCTGTTCTCTGGCACAGTGCATCTATCTCTTGGTTGGGCATCCTAATCTTCTCTTGCATTCTTCACATGTCTCCCAAATCTACTTTACCAGCTTGCTTTCTGCTTTCCTACACATGTGACTGTATTCTATTCTTTTTTGACCTTCTGTACAACTGGGGCTACATTGGCTTCTGTGCTGCTGTCCTCATTTCTTCATCTGTCCCACAGGGTGCATCCTACTATTTGTCTCAGCCACTTCATTGTTATCATTGCAAACTTTCTCAGTTGTATACCTTTTCACTTTTTTTGGCATTCTTCTTTCGTGCATTACTCCTGACACTTTGTGCCATTAGTTGGTCGAAATTGGTCGGCAGTAGCTTGGCAACACAGAAGCTGGAATTGCTGCTTCTCAGTGTTTGCTTCTACAGTTCAGTTCCCAGATTGAATGCCTGAATTTTGGGATATGCATATCTTCCATCTGCCCCCATTATCACCAGGAACACTGATTGCCTTCCACATCCCAAAGACACACAGGTTTAAACTGCTGATCCTCCAATCTGTCACTCTCTTTCAGTAGCAGACTGGCATTCCATCCAGGACAGGTTCTATATCATATGTCCATTTTCTGCTGGGATAGGGCCCTCCTCCCTTATGACCCTGTGAAAGATAAAGAATGTGTCAAAAAATAAATAAATGGCTAAACTGATTAGAAATGTAAGAAAAAACAAAATTATCACTGTTTATTTCTGTTTTACATTTAGGAAGTAAATTCTGAAAACTCAGCTGTTATAGGATGTGTTACTTTTACATAATTCTTTACATTTTAATTTGACAGTATTATATTTAGGAATTTTATTATAATGAAGATTATTATAAATCAAGACATGGTAAGACATCTTATATCTATGTGTATGATTCCCTCAGCCTCAGTTGTCTAATTGTGTGATTCAGAGCAAGTCAGTTAACCAGACAGTGCTTCCGGACTGAGTTTGAAAATAGTAGATGGAGATCAGTACTCCCCTGTAAAACAAATATGGTTGATCCATCATTTAGCTGACCTTCAAATGTATAGTAATTTATAAAAAATGTTAATCCAGTGGCTATAGTTCACTTCTGTCTACACAAAGAAAAGAAATACTATCACGGAATTTTGGCCAACTTTGAGTACCTTCCCACCATTAAACTGACCTATGAGGCAGTATGTATAAGTATGTACACTAATCTTAAAGCAAAAATGCTGTGCTTACCTAACAGTACCTACCTCTAGTGCAATGATAAAAACATATGTGTTGAGCAATTATAGCTATGTGTTGAAATCAATTGTATACAATGAACAAACAACCACAGACTGTGAGTGTTTTCCTAATATACTGTTTTATGTTGTTACTTTTGGTGAATGACTCATAATATAGGTGAAGTAAATGCACCAGAACTATAGAATATATTACTATTTTACCATAATCAGAGACAGTCACAGATTACTTCTTCTAGCTAAGGATCGTAGAACTCAAGGTGTCCATGGTCATGACAACAGAACACCATAGTCTACTGAGTATGTATGTGTGTATGTGTGTGTTTCTGCAAATACAGACATGCATGTCTATTGACTTTTAAGAGTGTGTGGACCATCTATATATAATATTACTCATAGTCCCCACATCATTCAAACTGCTATAGTTTTTTTTAAATTAACTTTAGCATAATTTGTGTTATTTCAGTATACATTCTTATTGCTTAATGTCCAGCTTCCAAGACTACCAACACTTGACTTTCCATATTATAAATTCCTTTAAAAAGTTCTCTTACGGTACACACTGCTCACTCATACTTACAACCTCTCCTGACAGCAAGCTTAATAAATAACATGCATACTGCAGATGTGGTCTATCCTTCCTGAGAACTGTATTCCATCAGCATTCTCTGGAATAATTGTATACCACATGATATTCAGATCACTCTAGTTAGCTCAGCACCCTTAAACTATATACCCATGTATAACATCAGCCTTTCTGAATAATTTAAACTTTTCAGTCCTTAGACTTATTCTTAATACTGGAACATTTCAGATATACATAAACTTTTTCAGCTGTCTATCATATTTGGAGAATTTAATGAGACTATTTATACTGGAGAGCTGATTTTCCTTTTGGGAAAGATTTTCAATAGTCATTTTCCACATATATTTACTGTCACAATATTTGTCATTTCTAGCTTCTTGCAAAAGGAGTGGATGTGGCAATTCTGACTTCTCTTGTTCCTGGAACTACAACTTAGATGCACTTATTTTTACAAATGCCTGTAATTTCTTCTGTCCAGTTATATCTGCTTCTTCACTTACATTCCTGCTCAGCTTTCCTCCTAATTGCTCTGCATTTTTACATCAGTATCAAAACACCTCTTGAATTCTTTTACTAGCAATCCTGTCATTATAACTATAGTATTAGCCAAAGGATCTCAAGTTATTTTTCTATCAGGTCTTCAAACATATATGGTAAACATACTGTGCCCAACATATCTGCTATGTATACTTCCTTGCCTGATCTGTATTTCCTTTCATGGAGTATTAATGTAGATTACGTAACAACCTCTGTAATGTCAGAGATGCTTTATAAAAGGACTTAGTTAATATGCTTTGCAAGAGTTTGTGGTCTGTTTTTCACTTGAGCTTCTTTGCCATTCTGTTTATATCTGAATATATCTATTTGCTGGTTTTCTTAACAGCCATTAATTGTAGGTTACTAATATAATCTCTTGTAGAATCAAAACTCCTATGCCATTCTGATAGGCATCTGTTTATAACACCACTGGTCTATTCACATCATAGTACTTTAATGTCAGAGATTACATATCTAGCCTTATGATCATGTCAAAATAATTGTCTTGTTCATAGTTTCACCGCAGACTACATTTTGTTCTAAAAACATTCTTAGAGGCACAGTTATTGGATATATGGTAGGTACAAGCTTTGCAGGATACCGCATTATTCCTAAAAGTTTTTGCAATGTCTGTTTTTCTGGTAGTGCTATCTGCATAACTGTTCAGACTTTTTTTACATCAAGTTTCAATCTCTCTTATGCCAGATGACAACCCTTTCCTTTCAAACTATCAGACTTGACACTCTTACAATTTAATTTCTCCACGTCTTTTGGGTTTCTAATACCATGATGGGAATGAACCCCATTCCTATGTCAAAGTATGATTAAAGTTCATGAAATTGGTATTGTTTCAGTCTTGTTGTAAGCCAAAAGTGCTCTTCACAGCATCAGCAATCTGCCCAGAACTGACTCCTGCTATAATTCATATGGCGTTACATGTATCAGCAACATATCTAAATAAGACTGTAAATTATTTTTTATGAGACCTATTGCTCCTGCTACTATTGGAACTGTCTTGGCATCCTTCTTCCACGTTGCCATCTTACTTTGACACTCTTACTGTATGTTTGCTCTAATTTAAATTGAAATCTTGCTGGTTTAACTATTCAGCAGTTATGTCAATTTCATGTTATGCTGTTCTCATGTCTAATCCCACACTTGTTGTTGTGTCTTTCGGCTTTTCCCGGTTAGGAGTCGCCACAGCGGAACTCCAGTCCGCTAATGATTGGCAGTAGATTTTTTACATGCCGAGTTGCCTGCCCTGATGCACAACCTTCAACAAAGGTACGCCCATTCACGCATGCCTCCACACAGAAGACGCTCTAGCTGAGAATCAAACAGGACAACGTCTTACTGTGAGGCGACAACGCTACCGCAGCACCACCAGATCAGTTATGTTTACAACATCTTTAAAGCTTTCAGTTACTATGCAACAGCTCTTTGGAACACAACTAGAGCAGAATAATTACCGAAGTAAAATTTGATGAACCTGTACCAACATAGCTGTGCATTAAAAGCACACAGTTTGGAGATTTGTTTACCTACCTGTACTTACAGAAATCTTGTTTTGCATTTAGTATTGAAAAGAACTTAGCATCTAGCATTCTTGAGAACACTTCTCCAACTATAGCCAATCAGTAAAGCTCTCTTTTAAGCACTCTTTACAGATCTTGTGGGTCAATACAAATGTGATACTTTGTCTTTATTGACAACTATAACCATGCTAATCACTGATCTGATTCATTTGGCTATCATTGTTAACTGATTCTTAAAGACATTTAAGATTTTCATGTTCTTCACTTCTTGTTCAGTTTAATGTCTCAGTGTTATTAGGTACTTTTTCAGCAGCATGTTTTACTGCCTCTATTTCAAGCTTTCTAAACCAGCAAGCAAATCCCCATAGACTTACATAGTATCATTGTTAGGACTCAACATAGTATTGGAAATGTCTCTGTGACATCATAGTTGATTATCTCCATAAGCAGTCATTGCTTTTAGCTATACACTTTTTGTGTTGTTCTTAGTTCCTCAAATGTGATATGGCTCTCTATATATTAAAATAATTTGTATTGTTAAGACTATCGTGAAAATCTGCATTTCAGAGGTTAGTTCACATACACCAGTAGTTTTTGGCCAGTTTCAATTAGTTGACAATAAATTGATGATATAAACATAATTTACATCAGTATTTTCTAGTCTGTTTTATAAATATATTTGACAAAATATTATAATTTTTACTTGTGCCTAGTTTAAATCCTATTTTGCTTTTAATTCTCAGAATGCCTTCCCAAAATATTTGTCCTGCACTCATTTTTCACACTGGCACAGATGCATTTTCAGATTTCACTGTATGAAGTCTTTCACTTTAGTAGTATTGATAAACAGCTGAGTGTCACACTTGTGTTCATGAGTGTGCACTTTCTTTTGAACACAGTTGTTTTTCAATGTCCACATCTTACAAATGCTGTTTCTAACACAGACTCTGCAAAATAAACTAAATGCAAAATAGTGTTTCCTTTCCTGCTTGCTGCAACACCTACTGTAAGAAGTATGAGTTAAATTACATGAACATTTGTCTGGAATGCATTTAAATAATCACATGGCTCTTTTGCACATCCATACTCCAATACCTACTGTGAGAAGCATGATTTAAAATGATGTGAACATTTGTCTGGACTCCATTTCAAAGACTCACATGGATGTCATTTGCACTTCCATTATTTTCACAAAACACCATTCTTTTTCATTACTACCTTAATATTTGCCCCACATTTTATGTAAAATGCATTATTTTCATCGCGTAATCCTGTTAACAGTGCACTAGCAATTCCATTTCTTCTGTACACATCTACATTTTCTTTGCTAAGGTCTTTTAGATGCCTATCCATTGTTTCATTATTTTGTAAACAATGTACTATTTTATCCCTTATCAAGGAATTGTGGAGCTTAATAAATTGGCAATCTGGCTCTGTTCTTTAACTGAGTACTACAAACATATTATAGTCTCTGGAACACATTGTGCTCTTTTAATAAAAATTGTAATAATTGTCAAATTCTTTCTAAACAGACAATAATCCCAGAATTTTGAATATTTTTCTTACTGCTGCTATTTTGCATTTCTCCTTATCAAGAAGAGTAAAATCATTAAGTATTATTATCTTTGTGTCTTCTTCCCAAGCAAAATATTTTCCAGCAGAATTCACTGGAAGAAATGTGCAAATCACACCTGCCTTACAACTCTTTATCCTTGGATTCCAAGAATGTCTTAGCCAAAGTGTGCCTACTGTGGAACAGTTTGTAAGAGCCCTAGGTAGTCAGATATGTTAGTGGAAACATTTGTAGATACCAATGCATTATAGTGTGGTGGGATATGGAAGTTCACCATATCCTACCATTGATTATTCTCAAAATAGGTGACTCTGTTGTCAGGAATACAAACATCACCCTCAGCAGGCTGGATGAGAATAGAGTGACAGTTAGCTGTCTTTCTGGAGTGAGGATACAGAATGTAACAAGAGCTCTTAGATCCTTCCATCCTGACCAATACAGTTATGATCTGATAGTGCTCCATGTGGAGGAGAATGAACCTTAGGTGCAGAAGGATGTGATTGTGCATGCATCTGAGGCAGTACAGACACACTGGTCTTCAATGGTATTTTGCCATCACCCATAATGATGCCAAGATTTTTATTTATTTATTTTACATTTGTTGACCGGGCTAGTCTAACTGGATATTTGTCCATTTTCAGTAGAGGCCCGGGGAGAAAAGCTCCAACATGAACAGTAAACAAAGTTAACAACATATAACAAAGACATGTATGAAAACAGTACAGAGGTAGCATTGGTTAAAAGAAATAATATAGTAATATAATTATAGGATAGACATCATGCTAAAAGTTAAACTAAGTAAAACAAAACAGGTATACTAAACACAAAGTGGGTATTGCACAACAGAGTAAAGTATTTATAATTTATCCTCTTACTATGAAAAAAAAAAGTAACAAGATTTAGAGGCCTTGGTTGGAGGCCTAAGTTAGGGGAGAGGGGAAGGGGTATGAGTAGGAGGGGAAAAGATTTCAGTCTGGGTTAGCACAAGGACAAAGCCACTCAGTTTTAAGATGTTCTTTAATATGTTTTTTGAATAGAGAAGTAGAAGCTAGGTTAGATAGTTCAGGAGGGAGCTGATTCCAGTTTTTACCTATAGTGTTTGAGAACAGTGAGTCACCAGCTTTGTTGTTAGATTTAATCAAGGAGACCAGGAGTTTATTAGCAGAACGTAGTGTAGCTAGATTTTTATAAGGTGAAATCAGATTAGTGAGGATAGGGGTATCATTGGGGTGGTATAGGATGTTTTGAATGATAAGTAACTGTTGACATAGTATGTGGTTATGCAATTCTAGCCATCCTAGTTGTTTGAGGTTAAGACAGTGGTGAGTTTTGAAGGGAGTACATGTAATGAATCTAGCTATGCTATTGTAACAGGTAGAAAGTTTGGTGATGTTGTTTTTTGATAGGTTAGTATATATAGCAGAGGCATAGAAAAGGGTAGAGATGAGGTGGGTCTGGGCAATGGTTTTTCCTGGCTGAGGGGGTAAGGAAGGGTTTAATTCTATAGAGAGTACCAAGTTTTTTGTTAACAGAATTTATGGTGGCGTTAATATGGTCATCATAATTAAGACGATTGTCAATTGTAACACCTAGTAGGCGGGTGGTAGTATCTGGGGTTATGTTGGTAGCATTGTTAGAGTTTATAGCGAAGAATGGTGTGGATGATTTATGAGTTGGAGTAAAGAGTAGTAGTTTTGTTTTTTTGGGATTAAGGAGGAGGCAATGTTGCATAAACCATTTTTCAACATTTTGGAAAACAGTTTAGGTGAGGGACTGGAGGGAGGCTACGTTCTTAGCAGTACAGATTAAGGTCGAGTCATCTGCATATTGAATGCAAGTGGCTTGAGGTATGTTCAAGTGTAGGTCATTAATAAATAAGGAAAAAAGAAGGGGACCTAAGATTGAGCCTTGTGGGACTCCAACATTTATTGGGAGTAATGAAGACAGATTGTTGTCCCAAAGCACTGCTTGCTGCCTGTCTTGAAGATAACACCTAAACCATTGTAATGCTTGTGGATCAAGAGAATGGTAATTTAGTTTATCAAGAAGTAAGTTATGGTTAACCATATCAAAGGCTTTTGACAGGTCTATAAATAGTGCAGAGGAAAAGGAGTTATTCCGGTTTTTATTTATAGAGTCAGTGAAGGATAGAAGGGCAGTCGTGCTGTGGAATGGTCTGAAGCCATGTTGACAGTTGGCTAGTAGGTTATTTTGTAGTAGGTGGTTGAGTAGTTGTTTGTGAATACATTTTTCCATTATCTTAGCTAATGGGGAGAGTAAGGCAATAGGGCGAAAGTTAGAAAGCTCAATAGAAGATCCACCTTTATGTAGAGGGATTATGTGAGATACTTTCCATATGGTAGGGATTTTGCCTTCAGAGATAGTCCTGTTAATAAGTATAGATATGGGGTAGTCTATAGCTTTTGCAGCAATTTGTAGGTATTCAGATGGGAGTCGGTCCGCAGATGGAGTGCAAGGTTTCAGTTTCTTAAGTAGCTTATGAATAAGAGATGTGGGAACAGGTTGTATATGAAAGGTATGAGATGAAGTTTTGGAGGTATTTGGTGGGGAAGCAGTAGATGGAGGTAAAGAATTGGCTAGGGTTTGAATGGCTTCTGTAAAATATTTATTAAAGGCATCAGGGATCTGGTTGGAATTATTGTGGTTGAAGCTTAATGGGGCAGGAGTAGTTGAATGTCCTGGTTGAAGAAGTTTGTTTATCCCTGACCAGAATTTTTGTGGAGTTTGTTAACTGTTTTGTTGGAGGTGAAGATAAAAGTCTTTTTTGTCTCTAAGATTATTTTTCTTGGTGGCATTTCTTAACTGTTTAAAGAGGAGGTGATCAGATGGACATTTGGTAGCTCTCCACTTAGCCCATATTTTGTTTCTAAGGATCATTTTTTGCTTAGTTTGTTTTGTTAGCCATGGGGCATATTTGGTTCTTATCCTAGTAGAGCGATAAGGTGCGTGATAGTCTAGGATTTGAAGAAAGTTAGTGCTGAAGTAGGTCACAGCCTCATCAAGTTCAAGATGGGTCAGTGGTGACCAGTCACATGCTTGCAATTCATTCAGGAAACTATCAGGATTAAAGAATTTTTTTGAGCGGGAAGTTTTGAGTTTATGAGTAGTTGGGATATGAAATCTTTGTCTAATAATGTAAGTAAGCATATGGTCACTAATATTATCAGGAAGGGTTCCTGGAGTATAATTGCTAGGGTGGTTATTAATAAGGATCCAGTCAAGAGTAGATTCTTTCCTGTTAGGTTTGTGGATTCTAGTCGGAGTGGTTATTAATTGAGAGAATCCATAGAGATTTATGTGGTTAATAGGGTTCTGGGAAGTACAGGTTAACCAGTCTATGTTGAAGTCACCAAGTACAATGGTTTCTTGGGGTAGTTGGGTAGAGAGGAAATTAAGTAAGTTTTCAAGAGTATTAGTATTGTTTCCAGGGGGAAGATACATACAAATTAGGTAGATAGATTTGGTGTTGTTAATTTGGAGTTTAGTAGACAATATTTCAGATTTGGTGTCTAGTGATGGAAGCTCATTATAGAGGGTAACTTGGAGATTAGATTTATAGATAATGGCTATACCCCCGCCTTTTTTGGTTTTGCGGTCACATCTAAGTATGTTATAGCCAGGAGGGGTAATTTCCTGGTCTTGAGTAGAAGGTTTTAGCCAGGTTTCTGTAAGACATAGAATATCAAATGAGTGCAAGTCCAGGAGTGCATGCAAGTGGTGTATTTTCTTGTTAATACTTCTAACATTAAGGTGAGCTATCAGAAGGGAGTTAGGTGCTTTAGTTAATGAAGAAGGTTTAGGTAAAGGTACATTATCATGGTTATTCTTATTGTTAGTATTGGGACCAGGGTTTGGATGAATATCCCCGTGTAGGAGGAGGTAATGCTGGGGATAGTGTAGGAATTTAAGGATCTTGAGAGAGTTATTAAAATTCTTTTTGATTGTGCAGTATGTCACATGGGTTGTTCTGTGATATTTTGGTAGTATATAGTTAGTGGTACAGGTTATGTTACTATGGTTGAGGGTGTAGATAAAAGAAGAAGGTAAAGTTTGTTGGAGATGAAGGTTTTGTTCATGTAGAGTAAGATTTTCAAAGAAGGTGATTGAATAAGGTATGGTCAGAGAGGCTATAGCAGTAGTTAAGAGTAGGATGTATGTGAAAATAAGTTTGTGTGTTGGAGACATGGTAGTGAGTAGATATCAGATGAGAGTAGCTTGTGTGAGTAGGTGTGGTAGAAAGAATAAATGAGGATGTTCCAAGCGATTAAGTAGGGTTTTGAAAAAAGAAAAGCAAAAGGAAATTAATGGAGGTTGAATAGGAGGTAGATACTGGAAGTAGTTAGTACAGAGTATGGTTAGGATAGGTAATGGAGTAGTTAAAATGAGAGGTAATTGGAACTAGGTGGTAATGAAAGAGTTAGGTGAGTGGCCTAGTGATGCATAGACAAGATAATTTACTATAATAATGGGATATGTAACTGGTGTCTTTTTTGGGGAGGGTGTTGCACCTGTATTACTAAGATTTTTACATTCTACCTGAAGCATTTGCTGCATTGTAGTGCATTTTTAGGCAGAGATTGTCTGCTGGACATTCCAACCGAGGAAATTCTAATCTAGAAAATTTACTGTGGCTGCCTGAATTTAAGGCCCTACTGCAATTTGAACTCTTTCATACATGTGTAGTTAGAGATATGTATTCAAAGGAATAAAAGCAATTCCTTAAAATAGTGCCTATCTTGTTTGCAGACCTACTTCCAGCTGTGGGGGGTGAGGGTATCATTCCCTCATGACAGATTCTTTGGGACACCACATTTGAACTCCTAGATGTCCAAATCAACATAAACAAGACCAATAATGACCTCATACCTAGCAAAAGAACACACTCTATGTCCCATTCTGAGCATAACAATCTTAGCACCTTAGATGAAATTTCCATTAAACCCAAACCTTTTTTCTGGGGACTTCAACTATTTATTTATTTGTTTACCAGGAAAGTACAACTGAGCACAAGGCCCCTCTTCAGTGGAGGCCCAGAAAGAAAAGCTCCATACACACAAAGTTAAAGAACAATATGTTGTTCAATCACGATTTCCACATTCTATACAATTACTTAGGCATTATATGTACATAGTGGTATTATATAAAGCAACTATTTATCAATAAATTGGTTGACCTGCACTGCCAGTGATCAGTACGCCCAACACTTCATTGACATTATAGATATTAACCCTGTTTTGTAGTTAGATAACCACCCTACTAGGTGGCCCAGTATACTTGATCTAGTCCTCACAGATATTAACATATTTTGCACATCCTCAAACGCATCACTCCACCTTCATAAATGAATTACCTTTTCCTTTTAAAGTGGTGATATTTGTACTGAAAATGCCTCTGTGTCTATGGACTTTGAAAAACAAGCCTTTCTTCAGTTACTTGATGACCTAAACAAATTCTGCTGTAATTCTCTGATGGATCACATTGCTTAAACCACTGCCTATGTCTCTGACTTCTATTCCCATTTAAACAATAATATTGATAAGACAGTACATATTCTAACAAAATATAGTGAGGAATGTAAAAACAGCCCCCTGTCATGGAATACCCATATAAATAAAATAAGAAATGAAAGAAAATTGCTTAATGCTTATGAGAGGCATCATACTACTTGCCCTAACAACACACTTAAAGTATTAAAGAGCTTAAGGAAGTCATTAAGAAGCTCAAAGCTGAGTATTAATTTAAAATAGCCACTAAAACAAAAAAAATGCTACAAATCTTTCTTTAACTATGTCAGGAAGTTAAGAGCTAACACTCAACAATGTTCAGAGCTATTCTGCAATAATATAGCACACTCTGATCCAAATTAAATAGCTAATTTCCTACATTAAAATTTAGTGCAAATTTTACTCCACCCATAGTTATCACTATTGCACAGATTCCATAATCCCAGCCACCCCCTTCAATTGCTATAGGACAAGTTTTCACAGTCTTCTCAAAATCTAAGAACACCTCATCCAATGGGCATAATAATATACCAAGTTGCTTAATTATAAGTGCCAAATATGGTCAACCTGAACCTCTACTTAACATCTTTAATTTAAGCCTCTCCACTGTTTATATTCCTAAGACATGAAAAATAACCATTGTAATGCTGTTACGCAAGTTTGGCCCAACCAAGGACTATACATTCATTAATTTGTCTTACTAGCCTCACATGTAAAATTATGGACTGTATTATCTCAGACCTTAGTAATCTGGACATTGAAAATTTCTTAACCATAAACTCCTATCAATTCAGCTTTGTCAACGACCTCTTTAGTCTCACTAATTACTTTGAAGAAGTCACCAAAGCAGTGGATAGTGGTTGTACAGTACATACTGAAAGCCTTCAATCAATTATTCCCACTGTCTTATAGACTTCTCCATGCAGATCGGTCCATAGCCTTTCAATCCATGAAAGATCCAAACCCTTAACCTCCTGTTCCATCACAGAATTAATTGTTTCTCAAATGCCTAGTTAAAGGAACAAAGCCATCATCATCAGATAAATAAGACACAAGACACATTAGCATGTTAGATTTATTCAAAACATGGCCTTACAACATCTAGTAGGGTATGGCTTTATTGGCCTGATGTAATTATAAAGACTTCAAAAATAAAAATGCATGGACATTCAGAAGACATGTAGCTGAAATACTAATATTTACTAATACTAATACTAATACTAATAAGGGGTCATTTGCAATATATCCCATTGGCCTCCACTACAGGAAGTGTATCAAGCCATAAAAGAAGGTTTCTGTTATTGTTGTCTGGGTGTTGTTTTTTAATTAAAAACAATGCTATACTGAAACTATTTCTGTAAATCTTGAATTGAAATTGTCCCCAAGCTGTTTCATGTCATTTCTTAGAAACATTATGGGATACTAAGTCCAGAATATTAGTTTAATTGTGAAAACTAAAGTCTACAAAACAGATTACAATTTGTCTGGAGATAGTACTGTTTGTCTAAAATATATTTTTATGTAGTTGTAGGGGGGCAACAGGCTGAAACTAATGTATATATTTATTAACTGTTTAGGTGGCAAAATGTTGGGGAGAAGAATGTATATTGTATAAATACAAGATGGAGTACAGAGGACACTATGATTCTTTGAGCACAAAATGTAATTTCCTCACTACACTCCTATGATTTGGACTAGCTGTCTAACTACAGGTGGAAGCTCACACTCTTGGTCCAAAAATAACTCTTATATAGTAAATTCAAATGAATCAGTGTATGTGTCCCAGTTATTTGTAGTCTACATATGTTCCTGCTGCTGTCTTGTGTTCATGATTATTATTTGGTATCCGTGGCTGGTGCTAGAACCGTGTGTGTGTGTGTGTGTGTGTGTGTGTGTGTGTGTAATATGAGAAACTTGTGTCTTGGAAAGCAATCTGTAACATTTTTACACAGGTCAGACCTATCATGCATTGATGTTACCTGTCACTGAATCTGCCAGAATATCTGACTGTTTACAGAGTCAGGTAAATTAAATTAAAATGCATTTGTAAAGCATTATCTCACTGTTTCATTATGTTTTAAGTGGTGAAGAAAACATAGCAATAAATGAGCATCTTAAAAGCAGAAAATATAAATATAGAACTGAAGTAAGATCCCACAATGATAATAAAATACTGTCATACTTTCTAAAAAAGTGTGATTTTATTGGGAACTTTACTACCCTACTAAAGCACATTATGTAAGCCATTGAGATAGAGAATTCAAAATAGATGGAGCTGGTAAAAGAAGTCTTTCCCTTTGTAGAATTTAACCTTGTCTTGGAAACCTCTATCAGTCCCTCAGCAGACTAGCAAATTGACAAACTGAAAATTATAGTGAAAATAAGTGCTTGAAGTTCCTGATTTGTATAGATACCTGTAGACAAACAAATCCTGAGCATCTAATAGCTGAATCCTAATTGATTCCCTATAAATTGGAGCTACTTTACTGAATGACTGCACAAATCAAAAGCATTTGGACTCAAAGAAACATTAAACAGCCTTGTATACTGACATATCCCCTTTATTAAGTGTCCATACAAGGATCTACTTCTATTTGCCTAAATCCCACTTGGTCAAATGATGAGACAACATTCCCGAAATGTATTTTAACAAACACCTGGATCACTGTAATTTAACCCTGGGAAACTAACCATATGACCACCAGCATTTTAAAAATAAACCAAAGTAAATCAAACCTATCCAAGGGGGGGACTTTACCCCCTCTACACAACTCACACCCCCTAACTAAATATACCAACTCTGAGATTGCACTGTAGTGGAAAAAAGGACAAAATTCACCATTGTATTGTCAGGCTCTGGATTGCATTGCATAAGTGGAAATTCCTTAAGATTCCAAGAGCAGGCTAAGTTATTTCTTACACTTATTTCACTGAACTGCACTTCTGAAATGCCTATAATTGTGCTATACAGTTGATCTACTATATTTTTGCACTGTTATAAAGCTTGTTTTATTGTTTCACTGCATTTATGTACTGTTTTAACATTACTTAACTGTAAACTGCTTTTTCATACTGAGAGTTGTATTTTCTGTTTGTGAGTGCTCTATCCAAGCTTTTCTGTGCATTTTTGTCTGTTACAGTTAAAAGCATTCTCGAGTCTGCTCCTTGATCTGTTTAAAACTTTCATTTAGTGGCTACAGCTAGGAACTGTAATAGTGTGCATTACTATAATTGCTTTTTTTATTTAAATTACTAAATTGTAAACTACTTTTTCATACTGCGACTTGTATTTTCTCTTTGTGGGTGTTCTTTCTATGCTTTTAAAGTGAGGTTTCTGTGTTCTGCTCAGGTGGCATAATCTTGATAGAGGCCTGTTGTCTAGGTTGGTAGTTTTGTTTGAGTTTCCTGTGTTTCTGGCAGCCATTTTCTGCTGATTGACGTCATTATTATTGAGAGTAACAAGGCCTCCTGACCGTCTGTAATACAAGTGATTGGGTAATAGCAGGGGCTGAGTAGTAATCTGATCTTCCAACTCCTCCGCTCTTACTGCTATATAAACCCTGTGTCTTATAAAGGTTCTGCTTGTATTGTCAGGCTCTGGATTGTATTGCATAAGTGGAAATTCCTTAAGATTCCAAGAGCAGGCTAAGTTATTTCTTATACTTATTTCACTGAACTGCACTTCTGAAAAGCTTATAATTGTGCTATACAGTTGATCTACTATATTTTTGCACTGTTATAAAGCTTTTTTTATTGTTTCACTGCATTTATGTACTGTTTTATACTGCTTTAACATTACTTAACTGTAAACTGCTTTTTCATACTGAGAGTTGTATTTTCTGTTTGTGAGTGCTCTATCCAAGCTTTTCTGTGCATTTTTGTCTGTTACAGTTAAAAGCATTCTCAAGTCTGCTTCTTGATCTGTTTAAAACTTTCATTTAGTGGTTACAGCTAGGAACTGTAATTTTTCCCACCCACCCTCCCTAGTGTTGTGTGTTCTTATATTTGATGGATTTGCAGTTGCCTGCCCATACTGTATATCTGATCTGTGACACTCCTCCCAGTCTAGTGTCATTAGTTCACTCAATCTAATAGACAACATTTGTGAAGGCCAACCCACTCAAATTCTTAACTTTGAATTAACTTCTGTTCCAGCTTTCTCCATTTCCACTTTACTGGAAAAAAAATTCTAAGCTTGCTTCCCCCCTTTCCTGTGGCAGGTCAAATACGGATTTGCTCTGTCCAGGACTGCTTGTGAGCTCCGAAGCCCCCCCCTACTTAGCTGGGGTTAAACTATTCCTGGCGCCATAAAGTCTGTTCTTCAAAATTTCCCTTGCAACTAGCCAGCTTTTTAGTTTTAGCACTCATCTGTTTCTTTGATCTCAGCACCTGTTCAGAACTCATTGTAAGCACTAAATAAGTTACAAATTACTACAGCACTCAACTTTCCTCACTTGTCTACAGGAAAACAGTTTTTAGTATTTAATAAATAAGCACCTATTCAGTCATGTCTAAAGGTCAGCTCCGGTGTTTTCTCCTGTCTACCTGATGAATCTGGACATCTTGGGACAATGCAGCAATTGCCTCATGTACACAGACAACCCTCTCCTCCTACCACCCAGCACTACGACCTGTGAGAGATGCACTTATATAGCCAAACTGGAAGCAAAGCTCTCTTCACCAAAGACTGGCCTATTCAGTCAACAGGAGAAGGTAAACACTTGCACCGCACCACACTCATCACATAGTCCCTCAAAACCAACACCACCAAAACACACACACAGAACCACAAAACACACATCTATATTCGCGAAGGCTCTCAGTCCAAATCTGCCCAAACAACAGAGACCTCCAAAGCAGAAATGCAAGCAACCTCTAACCCCCAACACAACCCAAAGGACACATTTATTTATTTATTTAACATTTGTTGACCAGGAAAGTCTGACTAGGTTCCACAGATCCTGTTTTCAGCGGAGGTCCGGGGAGAAATGCTCCAGAAGCATGTCTTTAGAATAGAACACATAGCCCACATACTCAGTGTGCCACTCAACTACAGCCCATAAGGCATAATGTACCCAACACTCTAGACATAGATGGCTCTATAGTCAGGCACACTGATGTTCCACTCACCAGGCTAAACAAGGAAAAAGTTACTGTCAGCTGTCTGTCAGGTGCCAGGATCCGCCACATAATGCATGCACTCAGGTCACTCCACAACAAGTACAAATATGACTCTGTCATTGTCCATGTTGGTGTGAATGACCTGAGACGTACCTCCCTGAACTACATGAAAAGAGACATGAAGAAGCTCTCCAATCTTGTAGCCCAGGACGGTATGACCCTAGCCCTGAGGAGCATCCTGCCATCACCCAGAATGACACCCCAGTACAAGGACAAAATTATTGACTTTAACAATTGGCTAAGCTTCTGGTGTCATTCTAAGGGAATCCAGTATCTGTCTGCCTGGGATGACATGATCGACAGACCACGCTGCTTTGCCAGAGATGGCCTGCACCTGTCACCCTTGGGATTCCAGATACTGGCAAAGGCTATTGCCACCCCTATAGTGCCTTTTTTAGGCAAGGTTCAAATGACAAATTCACCACCGTAACAGGTACAAACAAGCAAAATCTGAGGGTAATGCTACTCAATGCACTCCTTAAAATGGAGAATATTGACATCTGTGCAGTGACAGAGGAATGGTTCAAAGCTGCAAAGAGCACCCCTGCATTACCAGGCTATAATTGATACCACACCTTTCGGCTACCAAACCCGGACCAAAACACTAAAGGTGGAGGCGTGTCCATATTCATTAAGGATATCTACACCTCCAAGCTAGTTGCTCAGCATAATGCATCCGAGATTATCCAAGTTCAACTAACTCTAGGCAAAACCGCAATCCAGATTGTAGCTTGCTACAGACCCCCCACCATGCCCCAGGATTCCCACTCCTCTTTTCTTGATACACTGGAAAATATTAAGGTACAACCCAACACTCTAATAATGGGTGATTACAACTACCCTACCATTAACTGGGAAAACTACTCATGTACCAACTCTTTTGCTCAACGTTTTCTGGAAATCATCAATTCCAATGCTTTGGATCAACTTATACACACCCCCACCAGGGGCAGTAATATCCTAGACCTGATCATCACCAACATGGGTGACCGGTGTTCACACCAGAGGTCAGCTCCTCGTTGGTCAGATCCGACCACAAGCTAATCACCCTAGACATCCACATCCCGCTCCCACCCCCACCCCCCATTAGGAAAACAACCATAAAAAATTTCTCCAAAGCCAACTTCACGCTTCTTAAGACAGAAGTGGAAAACTTCACGACACCCATGCAGATGGACAATAGAGGTACGACTGCTGAATCCTACACAAATGCACTTTATAAGCACTTACACGAGTGCATGGATCGTGCTATCCCTAACAGAACCAAGATGCTATCCTCCAAAAAAAGGAAGCCAATCTGGTGGTCTTCTGCCATAAACAAACTCTACAACAGAAGAAAGAAACTGTTGCAAAAGAGTAAAATCCCACGATTGGAGGAACTCCCTGGTCAGCCTCAGTAAGAAGCTGAGATCCCTCATAAAATCCTCCAAAGTAAGTTATGAAAACAAAATTGCCACTGATTCTAAAGACAACCACAAAGCATTCTATAGCTATGTCAAAAATCTCAATGGCAACACTCAGATCTGCTCTGAGTTACAGCACAATGACACTAAATATACAGAACCAACTGATATTGCCAACATCCTGGCAGATAGGTTCAGTGCTAACTTTACCCCCCCTCTCACCCCCTAAAGGGCCCATCTTTATACCGGAAGAATGCAAAGTTCCTGTAATCACGGCTGCACAGGTAGAAACTTCACTCTCCAAAGCCAAGAACACAGCATCCATGGGACCTGACAACATCCCAGGCTGCCTTCTACATGAACTACAGAATGAACTGGCACCCCACCTATGTACCATGTTCATTCATAGCCTCACTTCAAGCTTTGTGCCCATTGAATGGCGCACCATGACAGTTACCCCACTCCACAATGGGGGGGTCCACAACAGACCCCAGGAACTACCGCCCTATTAGCCTGATGAGCCTCGTCTGCAAGGCCATGGAACGTATCATCATGGAACTCATAAACAGACATTGGAGATATCCAAACTCTGGACCCCACACAGTTTGGTTTTGTAAAAGGTAGATCGTGTCTCCTAAACCTGATAGACTTCTTTGAAGTAGTCACCAAAGCCATAGATGTGGGTAAAGTGGTTCACATAGCCTATCTAGATATCGCCAAGGCGTTTGACAACATCCCCCACTCTGGAATTATAGATAAACTCACTAAACTAGGTATAAATCCCTATGTCACAAGATGGGTTGCCAACTGGCTTACTGACAGAACCCACTCCGTGAAAGTAGCAGACTCCAAATCAGACTTCAGACCAGTGACAAGTGGAGTACCACAGGGTTCAGTCCTGGGTCCTGTCCTGTTTGGTATCTACTTCTCTGAAGTACAGGCTAACACAGAAGGTCTTTGGCTAACTAAATTCGCAGATGACTGCAAACTAGGAGCCATAATTGAAACTCCTAATGATGTGGACATCCTACAAAAGGGCCTCACTGAGACAGATGCCTGGTGTCAAAGACATGGTCTGAAGCTCAATGCCAAAAAGTGCATTGTCATCCCCTTTGGTAAAAACTCTGTACCCATGAACTACCACATAGGCGGTAGTCTACTTAACACCAAAAGTGTGATAAGAGACCTTGGGACACAGGTGGACAATAGTCTCTCCTTTGATAATCACATTGCCACAGTGGTCAGGAAATCCACACCTCATCACAAAAGGTTTCTCATCCAGAAAAAAAGAGGTCATTGTTCCCCTCTACTCATCACTCATTGGACCCATTATACAGTACAACGCCCCTTTTGGTATGTACCTCACAAGACATCTACAACAACTGGAAAGGCCGCAAAAATACCTCACAAAGAGGATTACTGGCCTCAAACAGATGCCTTAGGCAGACCGTCTCAAAAAACTCCAGCTTTACTCCATCACATATCACCTACTCAGAGGCGATCTCTGCCTAACATACAAAGCTATGTCAAACCCAGAGCTGCTGGACATGCTCCACTTAAAGAATTCCCAATCCCTCCAAGCTACACGCTCTAGGGACCTAAACGTTGTCACCACAATAAACAGAACATGCCGAAGGGATAGATTCCTGTCCCAGAGACTTCCCATACTCTGGAACAGACTACCTATCTTTGTCAAACAGAGCTCCTCATTAAAACTATTCAAGAAAAATCTTGATGATTGGATGGGTAAGAGGAAATTCACCCCGGGGATCACTTCTGTGGTTCTGCTTGACAGGGGCACAGGAAAATAATTTTCTTGGGTGGCGAAAGCCAGGGTACCTTTTTGGCTAGGCTTTTATAGGCCCTAGGGCCAATAGCCTAGTACCTACCTATGAACCTATGGTGGGCAAGTGTTTAGTTTCCCAGAGATAAATTACAGTGATTCAAGTGTACGTTAAACTCAATTTTTGGCAAAATCATCTTGTGGTTTTGTAGTTTGATTAAGTGGGAATTCAGGAAATAGAAGTAGACCCCATACACATGTACTGAAAAATAAAAAAAGCATCAAAATAAGCATTTTTTTTCACAGGAGACCAGGACATCCTGCATACTACCTGTGCTGCAAGCCACTATACTAGCTGCTTTTTATATATAATATCTCTGAGATCACATAAACATGTATAAAAGGAAATGGTCAGTTCTTAAATAAAACATATAACTGTATTACTCTTTGATTAATTCTAGTTCAGTATTTTACATCTGTAAAAGATTTAGCAACATTGTCCATTACTTATAATCATGTGAAACATATCTAAAATGCTAATCTAATTAATCCAGTTTCTTTCTGGCAAACATCAGTGTTTACATTTAAAAATTCCTGAAAAGGAGGAGCCCTATTATATATATATTTTTTAATTTTTAGAAATAATTTCAAAGCAATGGCTAGTAAAGTCCATAATAATGACAACAGTATTTGTACTTAAGCAGAGATTTGATCATTAAAATGTATTAAATATTTATTTATATAACAATTATTTAACCACAATACTCCTATAAAATTTAGATTCCCTGGCTAAAATTCATTGAACTATATTATAGTTGTAAAACATGTATTCTCGATCAACTTTTATTGATTTATCAACCTCAGACATTTATTTTCAAGAGTTTTATATATTTTATTCAATTTATGAGATGTAATTAAAAACTCTATGAAGAAATATTCAAGCAATTTTTTTTCCAAAATAATGCAGAGGTTGTCGTTTTAGAAGTGTTTAAAACTATTACTATTTTTTTTTGTTTTCCTCATTAAGATTAGGAAGCTATGATTGTTGTATAACATTCCAATGTTTTCCCTGTATTTTGTTTGTCAAAACCAGTTTATATAATTTAGATAAGCAATATTTTTCCCAAAAAATATGATCAATTTGAATAGTTTATTAATGGAGGGTATGATTCTCTGCTAAAGATATTTTGAGTTCTTTTTGTATATGTTGCCTAATATTCTGAATTAATATCCAAATTATTTAGATCCAGTTCATACATTTGCATAATAGTACCAGCTGCAGATATTGTATGCTTCTTTAAACTACCAATCCAATAGCTAAATTTCTATTTTTTACATTTTTCATTGTGTGTGTGTATATATGTGTGTGTGTGTGTGTGTGTGTGTGTGTGTGTGTATGTGTTGGTGTATGTATATATATATATATATATATATATATATATATATATATATATATATATATATATATATAATGTTTATAATGTTTTTAAGATGGTGTTTATATAATCAGAGTTTGTTGAAACTGTATCATAACTTCTTAAAAAATACTTAAATAGCATAACATCTTAGTTTTAACTATATTAATAGCATTAACTGTTTTTATATATATATATATATATATATATATATATATATATATATATATATATATATATATATACTGATACATTTTCCCATTAGCCTAATACAATAAGTCCAATAAATCAACATTTTTAGAGTGTATGTAATATTTCCGAACCTGGGAGCCTTATTCCTCCCTTTTCTCATGTTTTTATATGATGAGTATAGGCTACCCTTGGTTTATTATAATACAAGTAGAAAATTCAGAAATATTTGATTTATCTTTTTCTAATTTACTTTATCTGATACTAATAAAGATGCTTATATTATATATAATGTATGTAATATTAAAATCAGTTTAATTATCTGTAGTCTATATTCAATGGAAAAATAATATTCCCACCTTTGTATTAAAAATAATAAATAATAAATAAAAAATGATAAATCCTTCCATTACTTCATTGTAGTTCACCTGTGCTATATTATTTATATCATTTGTTAATATTACACCTATGTATTTTATATTTTGTCTATCCCAATTAAAATTACATTTATCATATAAATAAAAAGCAGCACCAGAAGCAAAACAAAGGCAACAGTAAAATACATAGAATCACTGTTTAATAAACATACAAAGGTAAGCGCTTTTGCACACAGAGATGCTTCTTCAGAACTAACTATCACAAAACCAATACATCACATTTTAAGTACTCCTATCAATAAAACACTCCAAAGCATGTTTAGTTAATGCATTCCTAGCATCACCCCTTCTTATGTTGTATATATGTTCCCTAATCCTTTCAAAAAACAGACGATTAGTTTTACCCACATAGAAACTAGCACATGCTTTAAATGTAGTTAGATAAACCACATTAGGGGTCCTGCAGTCAGCGGCTACTCTAAAAGAATATGTCTGATGAGAGACTGGATGAACAAAAATGTTGGTGGTATCTATATATGAACAGAAATTACATCTATGACAAATACGTGTACCTTGTGTACCAGTCTACTTGACGTTGCACAAAATTATTCCTATTAAACAACTGACATTTGAGGGACTTTTTATTTTTATATCAATACAGGGTCCCTCACCCACTGTATTCTTAATATGATCATCTGCTGTCAAAATATGCCAATTAGATCTGATGACATCACATATTTGTTTTATGTCACTAGCATATGACAGGGTTAAGGGAAACTGACCAGCCTCTACATTTCCACCTGTAGTGGCATCATCAAAACCCCTCACACAGTTCTCAGAGAACTAAGGTTTAGCAATTTTGGGTCTTAAACATTGTACTTCATTACACATCTTCTATATTTCATCATGTCTACAACCTCTATCCTTAAAATCTTTCTGTAGTGAAATGCCACTAATAAAGCCTTCTTCCGAGTTATTCAAGTGTGAAACCCTCATTCCGTGGCCCTTTAAAATAATTCCTATATGTATGCAGTGGATACATACTACTATGCGGGAGGACAGTATTCTTCTACATAGTTTTCTATAAAGTCTGGTTATAAATATACCATCACTATTTTTACATATGGAAACATCCAAAACAATCTCTTCTAATATGTAAATATGAAACAAAATGTTTTAGTTAGTCTTCATTACCTCTCCATAACAAATAGATGCCATCAACAAATCTTTTACAAAAGGCAACATTGTCAACAAAATCACTACCCTTTGAGATTTCTTAACATTCTAAAAAAAGTTCTATAGCTTAAACTGAAACTTCTTGTTTGATTGATTTAGATAGCAAAATACAACTCCAGAAATATGGTCTGTCTTTCCAATACACTCATTTAATAACTTGCTGTATATATGAAGTCCATGCAGGGCAGACATAAGCAGTTGCAAATCCTTAAATTTGTGTGTGTACAGTACACAATAGAAGTTCATTACCATGGTCTTAAGCTGTCAGAACTCTGCTTATGCCTACCTAATACAGGCATGAATTGCAACTCAAGTACTTAACATTTTTCCTTCAAAAAGATACCCAGCATAGCTCATCATCTTCCTATTTATAGAGTAATGGAGATACATGTTTTTACTTAACAGGTTATATACAATATGCAAATAAGGCACAAGGGATTGTGTAGAGCACCAATAATTACACACACCAGGGGATATGCAATTATATTGATATAATGTTCACTCCTGAATGTTACTGCACTTCAAAAAAGGACAGCTCTATTTTACATACATTATAATTTAGATTAACTAGATTATGTAACAGAATCATTTATATTATATTATATTTAAGATAATAATCCTTCCACTAAGAGTAACACATGCTTCTCCTTTAGTAAAAAAAAAAAAAAACCCTGTCTAGATTTTAAATATGACTGCGGCATTCATGGTGCTGTCTAAAGAAGTTCACATTTTATAGGTTTTATATAAAACTAATAAAAGCTGCTTGAGCTGTGCTTTAATCAAGTTAAATGTATCTTTGCACATTTAAAACTTTAAATATTTTCCCAAAAAATGTTCAACATATTCATTTTATGGTAGCTGATAAACTATGGTTAGGATTCACAGATGTTTAGACCATTGCACAGTTAGCAAGGGTAGTGGCAATATATAGAGACAGATGGTAATTCAGAGTATTGGATAGGGCTATCAGATAATACCCAAATAATTGCATATGCATAATAACATGGAAATGAGGATGCAAATGAGTCACACGATGTATGCAAATAAAGACACCCAAAATGCTAGACTAATTCAGAAACACATAAAAAGGCATACTGCACTATGTCCTTTACCTATTTTATATAAAGAAAATCATGGTATACTTCAGGGAACTGGTGACTGCAAGAGCAGTAAATATAGCACAGCAGTATATGTTAGCCTCCCTCAGAGCCATTTCTTGTAAGTCTGTGCATTGCAACTATCTATAACAATGGGGTCAGGCAGCACATGACCTACCACCACATGAATGGCCAGCATATGGACAGGGACACTGTATAGGACCTTACTATATTGTGTCACTCACAAGCAGAGCTGAGGGGAATGCATGGAATGCCCATTCCCATGAATACTAAGGTTTGTGTAGCCTTTATCATTGTTAGCTACAGGGGGGTCTTTCAGCAACCTACTGGAGAATTGTTAGGGATATTGCAAGCTTTAGCCTCACAAATTCTGAGCCAATTCCATAACATTAAACCATGGGATGTGAATAAGAATATTTGGTTCCACAGGACTGCAGAGGAGGGAACCACTACCATGCAGGCAATTTACAACACTGCCAATTTGATGAGATCCTGGGAGCCATTCATTGCACGCACTGGAAAGAACATATTCTATGTGTGTATAAAACAGATATGATGCACAGGTAATCAGTAATATGGCTAATCCGTTTTATTTGACTGTATATACATACACACACACACACACACACACACACACACACACACACACAAACACACATGTAATGTTTATGTGTATGTGGGAGTGTCTCACATAGAAGGATATGAGGGTAAATCAGCTAGTACATAATACAAATGTTTGTGCATAACAAGAGCATTAATGTAATGCAGAAATGTGACTTCAGCAGAAAAAGACCCCTCCATCAAAAACATATAAATTAGATGTACTATCCAAATGCAAAGTACAGAATTACAGAAATAAATTATGTAGTTTAGTAGTACAAAATGTTTGTAATTTGAAAGGCAAAGTAAAGCTGGTGGAATAGTCACATAATTACATTGCAGTAACAGAATAACTGTAGAAATATATGTATGTGTGTGTGTGTGTGTGTGTGTGTGTGTGTGTGTGTGTGTGTGTGTGTGTATATATATATATATATATATATATATATATATGTATGGGTCTACTTCTGATTTTCGAAAACTCACTTTTTCTACAACCATCAGATCGAACCCATTGAAGCGAAAATGCACTAAATCGAAAGTGCACTTTCACAAAAGCCGGTTCTCTGAAGCGCATGACAGTGGGGATAAGGAAATATATCCTTTTCCCCACTGTAATACGATCTTGGAGTTAGTATATTTAAGTAGGGGGGGTGCAGGGGGGCGTGCCCCCCTGCAAAATACTGTTTAAAGCAGTTTTTCTTTTTGTTTTTTGCCAGTTCAGAGAACCGGCATTTGCGAAAGTGCACTATTGATCTAGTGCACTTTCACTTTAATGGGTCTCAATGTTGCTTGTTCAAGATAGTGTAATTTCGATCAAGCAACATAGATCCATATATATATATATATATATATATATATATATATATATATATATATATATATATGTTTATTATACAATTCTAAAGGCCACTTAAACGAGGACAAATTATACTCACAAAAACTTTCCTAAGTAGAGTTACCTTAGTTACAGTGAGAACAGTAGTGTTGATGGTATATGAAACTTAGAAAGTTGGGCATGTGCACAAAAACAGAAGTTGTTATATTATGGATATGCTCTGCTGTCTGGAGAAAATGGAGGAAAAAACTAAGGAGGAGACTGGGACATAGGCGGTAACAGGAAAGGGGTCATTTTCAGCCAAGTTCAGGGAAATGGTACTTGACAGATAGTAAAGTCCCAGAATATACTGCCTATAGTACTTGGACTGTGTAAGTCGTTATATAACTTCAAAGTTGGGTATCAGGATTGGAGGCCATGCAACAGTCACCTGTATAGCAAGCAAAACTCTTAGCTGTATAGTTTTTTGCAAAATGTCCAGATTGTTGCCTCATATTTTTGTTCTGTCCCTCCAAAAATTGTGGTTTTCTGGCAAATCATTGAGGACTAAAGTCAGAAATTAATGACAAAGATTAAGTTTAAGACTTCATATCCTTTATAAAATTCATGCTAAAACAAAACGTCTCATTCTGTCAACTTTCTAAGTTTGTAAGAGCAATACTTAAAAATCGTCCCTATTTTTGGGCCTTTGTGCCCCCATTTTTTATGGCTTTGTCCAGATTACTTGCTCTAAGAAGTTGAGAGCTATGTATAGTAAGGTAATTTCAGTCTGGTGAGACAAAGTGCCAAAAAGAAAGGCAGTTGTGGCAGTGTGTGTGTTCATATGTTGAGTGACTTAATAAGAGATTGGATATCACTTTCAACCAAGAATTATTGATAAATGGATTTGGATGAATCCTAAGTTCTTTCTGAAGGCTGTTTCTTTTAATGACAAGAAGTCTCTGAAAGATGGTGATTTGGTTGTTCTCCATTTTGTTTGTAATACATTTCCTTGCTACTGCAAGAATAGACCATAATATAAACAGATTATCATTTTTCAAGTCACAGCTATTACATACATTAAATAAAGCTAAGAACTCAGACAAAGAAAATTATCTGAAAATAATGCTTTCAAAAAATCATTAGACCAAAATAAACTTAGAGAATGGCAATGAAAAAAGATATATAACCAGTCAGCTTTACATTCTTGGAAATGTCTCCAGCGGTTTATATTATTATTTCCATCAAATTTAGCTATTTCATTTGGAGTTAAAAAGGCTCTATGTAAACATTTTTATTTTAAAAGCTTTTGACAAGCTGGGTACACTGGAAAAAGTATGGACTGCTGAAGGGAGCTGCCATGCTATCAGTAGGATACACCACCACTGGGGGCATGGAAAATACCTCCGCATAGCCAGACATAACTGATATTTCCTGCAAACATATGATGGGATACTTTGTCTGCTAGTTTAGTAATGCATATCAATCACTGTGTGAACAGGTGCTTGGTGCTTACTGTGTTGTTGGGACATCTATATTTTACAACTGTTGCTCTAGCTAGTAAGGAATCACCACTGTATTTGTTAACATTTTTCAGTGCAAAGTCACCTATTTGTCAAGTCTCCTTAGTTACTACAGATCTTTGCAGGACCATTGGGTAAGGCCTGTTGTTGCTGAATATAGTTACTTAGTGATGGTCAGATGTTTGGTTCTTTAATAGTTTTTGTTGTTTTTAGCCACAGCCTATGTGTTTTCCATCTGTGGCTATAAGGCTGTGCAGCTGCATGCATTTACAGCTATCCACAGTCAACAGATTGTACCTTTGCTGACTCCCCTGACCTTATACCTCTATTCCTCAGAGCTACTTAGAACAAGGCAAGGAAGGAATGCAGAAAAGAAAAAGTAGAGAATAGGTACACTGGATTTAGCTTCAGCATTTGGACAGGCATAAAAGACACCAGTCCTCTGCCAGCAATAATACGATTATTTTATTTGTGTATTAAATTATCCGTGGGAGCAGAGAGAAAGCCACCACATATGACTGGAATACACCCCAAGTAATTTACAAATACCACTTTATTTTCTTACTGCGGCTACTGCTTCTGTGGATTAACCCTTTGACTAGTGCTGACAAAATTCTGTAGGGCTCCAAGGCAAAAAAAATGTGGAGTATTGAGGCCATTCACCTGTATGTCCTGTGGAGTATTGAGGCAATTCTTGAGGGCTACAAGAAATATTAAGACATGTAGAGTGAGTATAAATAATAAAGATTGTAGAAAGATCAAAACCAAAGGGACACTCATTCCCCTAAAACCTCTAAAATTTACAGACTGGGGAATTTAGCAAATTTAACAGGATGCAGATAGGATACAGGCAAGAAGAACAGGAGGACAAGCCAAGTGAGATGGTGCTGGACTGAAAATAACCACTGTTAATCCCCAGGTTAGTCAGAAGTACAGTATGCACTGATGAAGTACACTGCATAAACAGTGGCAAATACAACACTTTCAGATCACCTTACAGGCTACAAACACATATGCTATGTCTAATTCCATGTAGTTCCATGCCTCATAACTTATACTGTATCCTCACTAGTGATCCATCATGTGGAGGGCAAAACACAACTCTGTGCCTGGCTGACTGCTGTATTACATTGGCTTATCAGCATTTATTTGTTATTGTACTACAATACACAAGTCCGTCCCATCCTGTTTTGCTACATTCATTCGGGAGGTCAGAAATATTGCCTGCAGTACCTAATGGAGTTCAAATTTTGTGTTCAACGTAATATGGACATGACAGGGCTATATGATTTCATGTCTGGATACTTAAATACCACATGTGATATGATTTCCCAGGTCTACTTTATTTACCAGAAAGCATAAAACCATGAATACATATGGATAGAACCATATGCATCGAAAGTCCAAGCCGTTGAAAACTGTAAATGGAAATCTCTGCAGGTGGAGATTTCCATTTACTTCAATGTAGTGCGATCTCGGAGTTGGTATATTTAAGTAGCAGAGGGTGTGAGGGGAACAGCCTCCCACATGGGGGGTGCAGGGGGGCTTGCCCCCCTGCCTACATATTTTTTTTTGTTTATTTTTTTCTTTATTAACTTTCGAACATTTAAGAGTTCGATGCATATGTGTCGATCTTTATGCATTCGAACTTTTGAACGTTCGAGTTAATAAAGTAGACCCGATTTCCCTCATCCCATTTTTACACAGCTTCTGCAGTATTTTATATTTTTTTCCAAGCCTTTTCCCAAGATTGTATGATTTCTTTGAAGTATGCAGGTATTTCTACTAGCTGTAACTGTGTTTACTTTGGCAGTCCTTACCCAGTTCTGCACCTTGCCAATCTAGTACACTATTCCACCCGTGGCAGCAGCAGATCCATGCAATAAATACAACACTATATCACTCATGATATAAAGGATTGATGTGATGCACTGTTTCCATGTTATGACATTTATCTATTGATTTAATTACTATTAAATAGGCAAGACTTACTAGACACAGGGTGTGTTTTCAAGGATGATCAGACAGACAATCAGATTTGGTGTAGTACTCATAATCACAAAACATGAAAGTAATATTGTGGGAATCCACAAGGATGAATACATTCACAGTTTATTATTTTATCCACTAAGATGAGTTACTGGCTGTTTCTCATTTTATCACTTACTGAACTTTCTTAAAACTCAAAGTGTCTATGTCCATGTCTGTGCAATGTTGTTTCTTACTGCACAGTAAAATTCTGTAGTATACATTGCATTCCAAATGCCCCCTCCCATTTACCACTCTTACCATAGCAGTAATGTGTTTTGGTTATTGCTGCGTAAAGCACGGTTTGGGGCATAGTTTGTTATATAAAAGTGTAATGTACCACTCACAGTCTGCTATGTATAGCCTACTGCTGCATATCAAACTACATGCAAGAGGAATGCAAATGTTTTATGCAGGAAGACTTCTCCCATACCCTAGATCTCTGACTACACTACCTCTGAGGCTCCATTAACTTGGAAGAAAGGAAATCTATGCATTTCCCTTTCTTTCAAGTTGGTACAATCTTGAGACGGTATCTACGGAGATCAGGGATGTGTGGTAGAGCCCCCCCCCCCTTGGGAGTGCAGAGGAAAGTGGCCTCCATGCAAAAAACACCGATTGTTTTTTTCCACTTATGTATAGTTTCAGTCATAAGGGATAGTGGGACATTCTGATCAAGTTACCTGAGTGTTGGCAAGTTTGTCAGTGGTAACACTAATTAGACTCTACAATTCCATACATGTTGCATGCAGAATGTGCGTGTGTCAACCTATGTTCTCTTCTTTTGTGTTAAGATCTTGCTTTTCAGAACACAACACAAATTACATGCTGCAGGTAACTTCATCACATTTAGAATGGTAAATCACCGTGACATGTCATGGGCCAGCTAGATTTTAGTACTTCTTAATACACAAATAAAATAATAGTATTAATCATTACATAATATCTTTGGTTACCAAATATTGTTATATAGAGAGTAAAAATATAAGTTGTGTCTGACTGTTTTAATTTTGCATAGAAAATGGGCTTCTAAAACCATAAAATTCCACTGGTCAGTGAGACTTACAAATGGGTGAAATAACATACTGTAACAATTTCTTTGTATAACCTTCCTTCATGAAACTCACCCCTTTTACATTCACTGAAAAATTCATATGAAGTAAAATTACTTAAAGTAAGTTATGGGCGCTTCTTTTAAAACCCATTTTACTGAGATATTAAATGCACTTCTGACTAGTTGACAAAAGCTTTATTTCTTGTATTAGAAATGTGCGCATTGTTATTCTGAGCATTCAAACAAAAATAATGGATTTTTTGATGGACCATGCTGAAAGTGCTTTGGAACAAACAGGCTACGTAATTTAAAACATTTCCTATACAGTCTCCCAAACCAGCAAATGGGATGTGCAGTTAAACGTAAACATTTATCAAGTAGAAAACCTCGTTAGAAGCAATCAATCAACAGTCATAGTTTTCAACATCTTACCACGAGAAATCTGGAAAAAGCCTAAAATAATTGGGGGGGGGGGCTACAAATAGGGAGAGATTATAAATATTGCTTTTATAAACTTAGAATGCAACTAGAATATAACAGGATTTGTTTGAGTATGTATTTTCTGAAGGATATAAAGTGTGAAACCCAAATGGTTGCCATTATTTAGTGATGTCAATCCTCAGTAATTTGCCAGAAAAAAAAAATTATGAGGAATAAACTAAAAATAGGCAAAAATCTGGACATTCTGTGAAAATATGGACAGCTGAGAGGTATGTCTACAGTATTTCACAGTCTAAACAGAGTGATGACTCTACTGAAGCTTTCTACGGACCAAAGTTTGCAGTACATTAAGGGTATCACTGTTTGTTCAGATCAAGTCTTTCTACAGAAGCTTTTAACTCTCTTAGAAAGGTGTACATTTTGCTGTCCATACTGCAGTAGCAGAAATAACTTTTTGTTGGGTAGGATCAAATATCCAACCCTAAAGATTACAATATGACCTAGTTTATTACTCAACTAATATGACAGTGCAAAATGTAGCAAATGAACTGTAGGTAAGGCATACTTCAGGTACTAATCTAAGCAGTGCAGCAGTTCAGTTATTCCCACAGAGCTTCACTGAATATCATATGCGATTCCCAACACACTGTACATCTTCTGTGAAATTAAAATAACTCCTTTAACAAAGCACAATATACACATGTATGTGCGTGTCTATGTATGCATTTATGTGTGGCTTTATCTACGTGTGTATGTGTGTGTGGTGAGTAGATCTTATGAATGATCTGCACAGCTGTTATATAATTTTTATATTTTAAATATAAAATATTTCGTCTAACAACAATTATATATCTGACACCAACATTCAAACAGTAGAAAGGAAATAATTACATCAAAAATATTATATATGGTAATAGTAAAACAAATGCAAAACAACTTAGCAGATGGTCCATTTCTAAGTGCGTTACTGCACTCAATGATGGGTATTACAATGAAATAACAGACCTTCCAATGAAATCCTCCACCTCACAACAACCCAAGGTGGTCCATTATATATCCTTGTAATGCCTACCTTCTTGGGTATTATTGCTTAGATGAAGCTAGCTCCAATGCTCGATGACTTTCTGACTCCTACTGAAAAGAAATATCTCCATCACACAAATCATTTGTCTGATAGTGCAGGGCATTATTAAAATAATGCAGCACCATCAATTATGTGACTTTTTCTTAAACTTGGATTTTAAAGGTAAAAATCAGCATGTTCAAATGTGGCATAATTTTCAAGCTGCATAACTCATAGAGACCTGATTTCAGGCACAGGTATTCTTGTTAACTGATGTTATTCCATTGTGTGCTTAAACTTTATACCAGGATTTCGATCCTGTGGCTTTAGCTTGTTAGGATGGAAATGGTATATGATATTGTGACAAAAGAAATGGCATGCTGCTGCCCTGCGCTAACACTTCATAGGTTCATAGGTTGATACTAGGCTATCGGCCCTAGGGCCTATACAAGCCTAGCCATAAAAAATTCCCTGGCTATTCCTTCCCACAATATTTACTTCCTTGGACACCTGTCTAGCAGGGTGACTGACGTGATCCCCAGGGTGAATTTCCTATCTCCCATCCAGTTGTCAAGGTTCCTTTTGAAGAGGGCCAAGGAGGCGCTCTGCTTGAAATGTATGGGCAGTCTATTCCAGAGTCTTTTCATTATAATGACAAGGTTTAGATCCCTGGAGTGTGTGGCTCTGAGGGATTGGCTCTGAGTAGATGATATGCGACACAGTATAGCTGAAGTTTTTTTAGACGGTCAGCATAGGGCATCTGCTTTAGGCCTGTGATTCTTTTAGTGAGGTATTTCTGTGGACTTTCCAGTTGTTGCAGATGTCTTGAGAGGTACATACCAAACAGGGCGTTGTATTCTATAATGGGTCTATAGAGGGATGAGTACAGTGGGACAATGACCTCCTTTTTTCTGGATGAAAAGCCCTTAGTGATGAGGTGTGCCACATAGAAGGATTTCCTGACTGTTGTGGTGATGTGGTTATCGAAGGTGAGACCACTGTCCACCTGTGTCCCTAAGTCTCTTATCACACTTTCAGTGTTTAGTGTACTGCCACCTATGTGGTAATTCACAGGTACATGTTTTTTTCCCAAAGGGAATAACTATACATTTCTTGGCATTGAGCTTGAGCCCATGGCTCTGGCACCAAGCATCTGTTTCTGTAAGGCACTTTTGTAGAATATCCACATCATTTGGGGATTCAATAATGGCACCCAGTTTGCAGTCATCTGCGAACTTTGTTAGCCAGAGTCCCTTAGTGTTGACCAGTACTTCAGACAAGTAGATGCCAAGCAAGAGCGGTCCCAGGAATGAACCCTGAGGTACTCCACTTGTCACTTGTCTGGAGCTGGATTTGGAGTCGGCTACTTTTACAGTGTGGGTTCTGTCAGTAAGTCAGTTTGGCAACCCATCGAGTGACGTAGGGATTAATGCCCAGCTTAGTAAGTTTATCTATGATTCCATAGTGGGGGATAGTGTCAAAGGCCTTGGCGAGGTCCAGATAGGCTGTGTGGACCACCTTACCTTCGTCCACAGCTCTGGAGATTGATTCAAAGAAGTCAATCGGGTTCAGGAGGATAAGATTGGCCCTTCAAGAACCCAAACTGGGTGGGGTCCAATGTTTGAAGGTTGCCAATGTCTTTGTTTATAAGTTCCATGATAATACGTTCCATGGCCTTGCAGATCAGGCTCGTCAGACTGATGGGACTGTAGTTCCCAGGATCCAAGGTGGATCTCCCCTTGTGGAGTGGGATAACTGTAGCTGTGCGCCACTCAGTGGGCACGAAGCCTGAGGTGAGGCTATGATTAAACATGACACTTAGGTGAGGTGCCAGTTCATTTTGTAGTTCATGTAATACACAGCCCGGGATGTCGTCTGGTCCCATGGATGCTGTATTCTTCTGCCTTCTTGCACATTTTATATGCAGCTCTTGGGAAGGTGTTTTATATGAACTGGAGAATTGTTACATAGAAACATAGTGCTGTATTGATCCTTTGCCCTTTCACTTCATGCAGTTCTTTGTCATGGGTATAAAACTGCCATAACCAATGCCCAATTGTTTCATTGACATTAAACTTTGGAATAGTTCTGCTGTAAGTTTGTGGCATTGTTTTCCCTTGAGAAACATGCCCTATAAAATTGTTTTCATGCATATTATTTTCAGTGCTGACCTACTGAAACAGCATGTACATGACACTCCTTTTCATTAGGGATTTTAGGTGCTAACTCACTTTGTGGTCCATTTGATGTTAAGGTATTTAGAAAATAAATTCTCATAGCGTCTCTTTGCATTGTTCAGCACATCCTTTATAATCATTATTGTAATGACTCTGAGATTCTCTTATTCAGAAGCAGCAAACATCTTCTGGACTGTTGTCTCAGTAACTTCCTGTAACTTTCTTGCCGCACAGTTTACTCATAATTTTGAGGCACTAACACCTCTTAGTGGACAAAGTGTAGAATACACTTCAACTCTATTGCAGCGACTGGTCAAAATTTGAATACAAAAAGCAACCCAATAGCATGTATCCGTGCAGCAAAGAAACCAGGAAACACAAGAAATTTGAATAGAGTTATTATAATGCACTATTTTCAAATTACGTATTACAGAATGTGTATTGTTGTCAGTGTATCAAAAAATGTTTTATATTACAAATTCTGTGTTAGTTCTTAGTTACAGAGCTGATAAGCATTAATACTCCACAGATACCAGCCCACCTAAATGATGCCTGCACACTCAGTGGCGGCTTCATGTTCCTTCTCTCACCTGTGTAAAATAAGAGCAGAGTAGCTAGCTTGTGGGGCACATGGAGACCACTGATCAAATCTGACTTTCATTCAGTAATATTCACTGTAAGGGTAAAATATGATTTACCATCAAAACCTTATATCTTTAGATACTATTCTAAGGCAAATCTATGAAAGCTAGCTGATGGCCTGATAAAATTTAAGAACTCCTTCCCCTGGTGGCCGCATTTCACACATACTGCTACATTCATTGAGGCATTGGTTCCCCTCAGAAACAAATATAATGCCATGTTCTGGAATAAACCCCAAGGGTGTGGAAATAAACTATACATAAGAGGATTAAACTTATTGTCTGTAGAAACAAATGTAATACCCTATTCTCTAAAAGTGAACTCAAAAAGATTAACAAATAAGTCAGAAGCAAAATCAAATCCTCCAAAGGCAAGTATGTTGAACGATTAGAAAGCCTTTTTTCAACTATGTCAGAAACCTAGCAATGCACTGAGCTAATACATAACCACAACACAAACTCATCCCCAGAAGACATAGCCAATATATTAGTGGATAAATTTAGCTCAAGCTCTACATCCTTTGCTCCTTATAACTTTCTCACATATTATCATGCCTACACCCACCACATCACGTTGGAACAATCCCTGAGATCTCTCTGGTAGTAGGCTGCCTTCTTGTCATGCAGACTCAGTTATGTCTATTCAGTCTGAACCTTTCCGGTGGATTCATGCCTGAGGTGTGGAGAACTGTTGTAGTCATTTCACTGCACAAGGAAGGACCTGTAGACCTAAAAGCTTCAGCAGCTTTATCTGTAAAGCAATGGAGTATATTATTATGGAAATTATTAACAAGGGCATAAGTAGTCTAGGATCCCCTGACCCAAACCAGTCTGAGTCTATTAAAGGTAGATCCTGCCTCCTAAATTTGGTAGACTTCTTTTTATAAGTCACTGATGCAGTGGATGCAGACAAATGTTCATACTGTTTACCTCAGGCTGGCCAGACCCTTTGATACCTTACCACATTCTGGCATTATTGACAAGCTAATCAAACTCAATGTAAGCCCCTATGTTACTGATTGGATATTAAACTGGCTCACTGAGAGAACCCAGTCTATCAGTGGTAGGGCACATTCTCATTGAAACAGGACATTACTAATGTCATTCAGGAATTGGTCTTTGGGACACTTCTCTTTGATATTTACTTCTCTGATGTTGATGTCAAGGCTGACATCAAGGCCCTTTAGGTGACTAAGTCTGTAGAAGACTGAAAACTTGCAGCTGACGTCCAGATTCTCTGTGATGGCCTAACACATACAAACAGCTACTGCCTGGACCATGCGTTGAGGTAAATGCCAAAAAAACTTACTATTGTGACCTATGGAAAACAAAGGCACGCATGTGCCTATCACACAGATGACACCTCTTTGAAAACTGATGCAGTTATTAGGGATCTAGACACTTTCATTAACAATGGGCTATCCTTTGATCACCATGTATCCACTGTCATTATTAAATGCTATTATCTAGCCTGTCTGGTTACTAGCTGTACATCTTCTAGATTGAAGGAAGTTATCAGCCTTTTTATTCCATGCTTATCATAAGATAATCAAATATAAGACCCCTTTCAGTATGCACTTGTCTAAGAATATGGCTCAAAAGACTATAAAGCTTCCTCACTAAGAGAATCAAAGGCATGTCTTCCCTGTGCTACACAGACCACCTTAAAGCACACGGTCTCTTCGCTGTTTCCTGTAGACACTTGAGGAGGGACTTCTGTCTCACTACAAAGGCTCTAGTCCTGTGTGACCTACTATACATCCACAAAAGAAACAATAACCTAAATACCCACAGCATACACAGGACCTAATGGTGAGACAAATCTATCAGATAACTACTTTTATGGAAAAGACTAAACAGATCCCTGACTTATGTTAAGTGCAACCTGGATGAATGGATAACAAACCATAAATTCACCCCTGTACTGTCCCCTGTAGTCCTCATTGAAAGAGGATGCTATTAGCTAGTAGCCATTCACATTGTATGATGCTAATCAGAGCCATAACTGAATCATCTATCACCCAGTGCCATAGCTGACTCGTCTATCACTCAGTGCCATGGCTGACTCATTTACCACCCAGTGCTGGTCCCCCAATCTGGTGCCACAGCCACTCCCGCTCTTAGTGGAACAGCAAAAAAAATAAATAAATAAATAAAAAGAAGGAAAGAAAAACTCTCTAGTATTTCAAGACATACTTATGAAATTTTTTAGACAAATCCCCTAAATAATCCCACTTTCATCGTGTTTTGCACAGCCCAAAACTTTTTAGGGAAAGTAGCCAAGAAAATCTCAGATATAGGCATGCCTCTCAGAGCATGTATATTTTCTGCAACATATAAAAATGGCAGAAAACATTACTTTTCCCTTGAAGCAATTATTATTTTGGCTCTCATTTCATAAGAAGACACCAACAATATGATTCTGATACGTAATGAGTTTACCGGGTTCAAAAAAATGCAAAATATACTATTCCTTGTTGTAATTCTGAGATTCACAAGGCCCAGCCCAAGAATTATAAATTTAAAAAAATGACAACACAGAACAGTGAATACTAAGCATCAATGAATTCCTTTTAAGTTATTTTTAAAGGGGACGGCTTTGGGGGCAAGCCTTATACATTCCCAAAGTTGTATATACCAAATAAAAGGAAATACTCCAAGAAACACTAATCTCAGAATTTGTATATTTAAGTTCACATTTTCGCTTATTCAGTCTCGCTATTCTAGAACACGCAGAAATTAGCAAGTCTAAGAAAATCTAATTATCAAATATATATTTTTATGAAATAAATGGCAAAACTAGAACATCCCAGTTGTAGGTGTAGCTAGCTATTCTGACTCGCAGTGCTATCCTGAGATTTGGTGCCTCCCCACAACTGTAAGTTGACAGACACAAAAAAAAAAGGTCCTCTTTCCTATTAACACTTCTGAAGTCCTGAACCTGGAGGAAAAACTTTTTTTCCTTTTAAACTTTAGCAACTGCTTGCTGCATTTGGAGCAACCAAGTGCTAGAGTCCATGTAGCACTGAAGTTAACTGATTTCTGAAATCATGACCCGGAAAAAGAAAAAAAAAACTCTTATCTCCTGTTAAACATAGCTAGTTGTCCCAGATGTAAAATACATACATAACTTTAACTGCTAATCTAGTAACAAAAAAAATTCTGTATTCAGGAGAAGTAAATCGGATTTTTCTTGGTGGTATAATAGCAGCTCAATAAAGAAGATTATTAGAATATTCTTATTCTCTCAGAGTATGGTGCAGAAGTTCACCAGAGCACCCAGAATAAATGACTGCAATGCAGACTGACAGCAATGGTAAATGCAACTAAAACCATGGGGTCCTGTCTTTCAAGGATACGTCACTTTTGCACATTAAAATGTCATTACAAAACTTTTAGCTAGCAACAACAGAGCACCAGCTATAAAAGACAGTCAAAACTGCCATTCCTATTCCCAGCTTCCAGTGTGGCACACACCTTGGAATATGACTCCACAGCTTTACCTGCTTGAAAGCATGACACTGTACTCAGTGCATGAAACAATATACATTTTTCTAGTAAATATGTATGATTTTTACTTCTGACATAATAAGAATTTAATACACATATATTTTGAAGGTTAGTTTTACCTGGCCTTTTTATGCAGAGGTCAAATCACCTCAGGTGGAAACCAGTAGTAGTGCCAGACAGGGTAACAACAAGCGCTCTCTGAAAAGCTGGATTTACTAGGTGTATGTAAAAAGTCATGTGTCAGTTCCCCAAAAGGAGTTTGCAGTAAAAAAATCAGGAACTTCTAATGAGATGTGTGCACAAAATGTATATGTAGTGACCCAGTAGAATGCACTCTGACATTTGACTGTAAAGGAATCATATAAATGTAATGGTAACATTGGCAGATACTGTCTTCCCTCAATAAACCATAGCAATAATCATTCAGAAATGATCCTGTAACTGGCATTTGCTTTCATACAACACCTCCTACCAAAAATGATACCCACATTCCCTATACCACCAATGTCTCACTGAGAAGAAACTAAAGAGTATAATATCCACATTAATGTATTTCCATTTGCTCCTACAGAGTACAATAACCCAGTGTTGATTGCCGTAAAAATGGATACAAAAGAAAATATAAATATATTACACTCTGAGCAGTGTGCATTGTTGTTACCACTGCCCACTGATTTACCTGATTTTCTGCCAGTAAGAGTGCACAAACAATCTGTCACAGTGATGTATTTCAGCTTGGTGTTTCCAGACACTAAGGTTTGTCCCCACTCTGGCTACCCATAGCAATGATCATTTTAATATAATTTGTCTCAGCCTGCCTTTCATTTTCTTCAACTGATTGCCTTCAATAACCTTTCTATCTCTAAAATGTGGAAAACTACCTCTCACAGCATGGAACAAATGGACAAAATGTGAAACATGAGAAAACTTACTAAGAACTTCAACTAAGAAGTTAATGGAATGATTAATAACAGTTTATGTTTTTACACTTGCTAAAAAGTTCTTTTGCTGTAGTAATATGGTTCAGTATTATTCACCATGGTATTTATTAACAAAATCATAACAATGAAATTGCAACATACCCCCTTCAATGTGGAACACTGTGGAGCATGGAATTTTAAGCGCTTAAAATGAGAAACATTCCTTGCAATGAGATATAGTTAAGATATATTTCTCATCCTCTCCCTAAAAACTGAACAGCTGTGAGCATAAAAAGTGCTGGAAAAATAACCACAAAATTAATGTTGCTGCAGATTGTGCTATTACAAGAACCATGTTTCTCAACCATAGCTCTCAACTTTCCTTCTCCTCAAACCCTGTTTCTCATGATGTGGAGCAAATGAGCAAATGAGCAAACTGTGGAATACTTACTAACAAGTTCAACCAGGAAGAGTACAACATGATTAAAAAGTATTACTTTATACTTTAAGGTGTCATTTTGACAGATTCCTCCAGGGCAGAGCTTGGGGCAAGTCCAACAAATTCCCAAACTTATAATTACACGGAGAGTAGATTAAATAATCTTAACAATGATTGTGTGACAGTCCCTCTCAATGTGGACCGTGAACTTTTCAAGACTCAGAATGGGGAATGTTCTTCATAATAAGGTACATTGAGAGGTGTGCTCTCAAATGTCCATGATGTTGCCTCCTGTTTGTGCCCTGCCCTGTTTGATTTTCTGGTAAATCACTGAGAAACATCTACTGTTATGGTAAGTTTAATTACACAGCTGTAGCTGTGTAATTAAAGTTACCATAACAGTAGATGTTTGAATGATCACTGCTGCACCAACCTAAGCTATATAGGTTATATCCAGCATAGGATATAATGGTCAGACAGCTTCTAAACCTTCAGGGCAACTTCCATGCACTCAAAACACTAGTCATCTCAAGTGAAAAGAGAGCACTCCTATGGGAGAGTTCAAGGATTGACAGTTAACTTAGAGTGTTCCATTGCTGAGCTGATAAGTTCCCTTTGAGGAAAACCTTCCACATATAATTTTTGATATTTAAACTTACTTTCCTATGTAGGAAAGTATATTTTAAACTTGGAATATGTGCTTTATTGACTATCACACAACTTTACTATGCTTATAAATGGTAGCACACTTTTGTTTCTGACAGTTTAAAAGTTAATTTAATCATTCTATTTTTTTTTTCTATGGGGAAGTTGTGTTTAAGTTCCTTTTTGGGACTAGTAAAGTGTATTAGATGCTTTTTACTGTGTTTTTATTGGGTAAAGTGACTTTTTAATACTTTTTAAATTTCAACAACTTTTGCTGCTTAGTTTCCCTGGGAAAGAAGCACCATTTGACTTGACCATGAAACAAACTACAAGTCTTAAAGTCTGTACTTTTTCCAGCCACAAAAAGAAAAAGCTAACCAAACAGTCTTTGCCACTGCCAGAGCTGCAGGTGAGTGAGATCAAACTACATTCAACTGATCAATTATAGTCAGTCAGTAATGTTAACCATTGTTCAGAAAATGCATATTGATGCAAAGCCAATTACACTAACATTTAAAGTGAATTAGACTAATACGTAAAAATTGTCTTTGATTTTGAACCTTTGACCATAATTCTTAAACAAGGAAATTGCAAGGTATGCAGGCATCCCTCACCCACCCAAACAAATGTCATTGTAAAATGAAATTTAAAAATCTCTATTCTGATTTGCGCAGTGTCTACTATTCCTCTGCCCACAGTCTTCTCTGATTTCCTGGCATAACTGAAAGCAAATGAGCAAAGCCAAATACCTGCAAAATGAAGAATGACACTCAGTACATTTGTCTCTAGTCATGTAACTATTTGAATAGGGATTGCCAGGAAAGCATTGTAATCAGTTAAAGGCAACTGATTACAGGGAGTCAGACTGCATAGTAATGGGACATGGTTGACTGCTTATGTCCTATTACTATGATTGTGCAGTGGGAAACACACACACACACACACACACACACACACACACACACACACACGCACATGCATGTGCACACACACATGCACGCACACACACACACACACACACACACACACACACACACACACACACACACACACACACACACACACACACACACAGTCTTCATATTTGACTAGGGCATTCAGGGACAGCCTTAGATGAAATGTCATTCTAGGTGAGGGGCTCCATGCCCCCCCCACTGCTGCCCAGTGCTTCCCCCTCAAACAGCTCCCAGTGCCCTTCTCCACATCCCCTATCCTAGCATCCACAGACCATCTAGATTATATGTCTTCTTCCTTTTCTCACACTTTGTCTTATTCTTCAGCTACTCTTGCCTCTGACAAGCCAAGTCAATCACACTCAGACACACACACACTACATACTTCAATACAGGTAAATTGGAGAAATGACAACTCAACTACAACAAATCTTTGAAGTGCTGGAGGCAGCCAGAGCACACTGATAAACCTTCATAGATACAGAGGGAACATGCAAAAATCCACAAAGAAGAAGCCACAACCAAGGACTCAGCCAGAGACAAGTGCAATGAGATGGTAATGCTGTTCTCTGTACCACAGTGCCAGTGAACAGTTGCTTTAATATACATCCTGATCTTACCAGACCAACAAATATAGCCTCTTATTGTGTGCAATTGTGATGTTTGTGATGGAAAGTGAAATAAATTGTGGTCAACTGGTTACTTTAAATACACTACAACCCCCCCACCAAATGCACACACACACACACACACACACACACACACACACACACACACACACACACATACACTAATAGTTTTTCATTGATTTCAGCAAATACAAGTACATTGAGTGACTCAACTTCTGCCATGCCAGATCTGTCACTATAATTTAACAGTGATCAAACAACTGCAAATGTAAGTCACTTTTATCTATGGATGACCTCTCCAACCATTGATTACAGCTACAATACTGATTGTGGTAAACAACAACACTTACAGTAATGTACTTCAAGTTTGTGTCACATAAACACACATATAAGTGTTCCATATTATGTCTCATAAATGTAAACTGGTCCTGCATAGCCAGGTTAGTGACTGTTTAAAATGAGCAAAGAAGAGTATCAGTTATTTTCATCCACAAACAGCTCCCATTCCCACCCAGCAGTTATAGCCTATTATGTGTAGACTTCAGATATCTAACTGCAATAAAAAATTGATAGCCATGTAATGTATGTCACCTTTGTTCTACACAAACACTAGTAACACATTAAAGCATTCCAAGTTGATTCACACAAACCACATAAGTCCTGCAAAAAAAAAAAAAAAAAAGAATAATGAGCAAATATCAGACATTGTCATTTTCCTACATGGACAGCCCCAGCAATTATAGCTTCTTTGTGTACATCTTAGATGTCAGACTTATAAAAGTAAAATAAAAATAATAAATAAATAAACGCCACATAGCAGCATTAGTTTTTCATGTATATTAACATATGTTGTACCTTACACAGAATAACAGGTTCTGCATTACTTTGCATCTTCTAAAGGATATGCAGCCTGAAACTCAAACTTCTGTCATCATTTTTGTAACAACAACCTTTAACAGTATACCAAAAAACTACAATATTTACATGGAAAAGACCAAAACTCAAGTCAAAAATCATCTGAGACAGTTCAGAGGTATGAATATCTGGCATACCTCTTTTTGCTCAAGAATCAGGGACAAATGTAAAATTAAGTAGATACAAAACACCAACTCAGAAACACATTTTTAAATATTACAATAGTTCACTCAGATTTTAAATCAACATTCATTTTTGGACCAATAAGAAATATAAAACTCTAAATCTTGGCATTATTGATTGCAATGCAATGTAATTTACCAAAAACAAACATTTTATGAAGAAAGGCAGATTTATGAAGTTAAAATTAGAGACAGTTGGGAGTTGTGATATCTGGCTGCCTGCCAGGGTAAAAAAATGCCTACTACAAACTGAACCACTCCTCACAATGCCAACAGATATATACTTCAGATACTGTTACTGCCATTACCTTCAACATTCAAAGTTTCATGGCTTTCTAGTTAGTTGGATCCACTGTGATCTAGACAATGAATTACAGAGCCTTTATGGCTCTGTGATTCATTGCTAGGTCATGGGTTGGATTGGTCAGAAAGCCTACAAATTAAGAAGATGAGCAGCACTTTCCTTGTAGGATGCTGCGGAGGTGACTATTTATGTTAAAACAAAATCGCCCAGGCTGCCCATGTCTAGAGTCAGTCATGGAGACATTCACAGGGGCACTGTATTTCTTGGCTGGAGCATGGGCCCTAGCTAGGGTTGCCAAAAATGGGATATTTTTGTGAAAATATGAGATTTTGCTGGACAAACTCTTCTGTACTCAATGCAAAGGACTGAATATCACTTTTTTGCCAAAATAAAAGCTTATTTTTGTAGTATTTGAGTTGTATATGCTGCTCCATATAATAATTAAGTGTTTTAGTTACAAAACAATTGTTTAATGCAACTATTAAAGGAAGCATATGCATTTTTTCTCATACAATCTCAGGACATTTTCCATTTTTCAGGATTTTTTTTCCACAGGACACAAGTACCCAAATAGAGACTGTCCTGTGTAAAGAGAGACAGGTAGTAACCCTAGCCCTAGCATGCCCTAACGTTGCACCACCCATGACAGTAACTTTTTTCTTTCTTTTTTTTTAAGTGAGCTCTCTAATTTATGTTAACTGCACCTAGGGGTGTTTGTTATCCATTGCTGAACAGTAAACATGGGTCATTACTGGTGTTCCACTCATGCCTCAATATTTATTTAGAAATTATTTTTTAAAACCTGCCACTACTATTGTGACACTATTTCTTTTGTTGGTTTGCATGCATTTTCATTGAAGAATCTCCGTGAATGCAGCCATACCTCTCCATTGTGTCTGAATTTGCAGAACTTCATTGATTTTGCCTCGTACTTTCACTCTGTCCTTCATTACAGTTTTGACTTTTTTGAAAAAAAAAATGTGGATTACACTGTCAGCAATGCCAGACATTAGAATGCCATGTTTCTTATTTTTCAAAAAATGCATGTTGATTTAAAACCAGTTATTCCATAACTTTTTAAGAGTGCTATTTAAAAAAATGGCCCTGATTTTGGGCCATTGTCCCCCTATTATTTTTGGCATTCTCTAGAACTCTTCAGCAAAGAAGTTGAGAGGCATGATGAAAGCTTTTCAGATTTGTTTTATTTCCTTGCACCCCTTTGATAGTGGGGCAGTGCACATGACCGGGCTCTCTTGCTTGTCCAGCTTGCTCAACACATTCTTTTATTGATAATGTATTTCTACAACATTTATGTATGTTTATAGGAATTTCTGTGAATACTGCCATTTTACTGATGCAATGTATGTCAGTTAAATTTGTATTTATTTCATTTTTATTTATTTATTTTGCTAGTCTAAGAGGAGTATTGCCTAGGTTAAGCCTATGGTCTTAAAATAGGACACTGAGTGATTGTAGTAGTTAGCTGACAGTGTTTTCCTCTATTTGTATCTGAATTCAAATAAATAGCATTTTGTCTAGTAGCATTCATTTTCAGTACAGGTAAGGTGCCTTGGCATTAAATATTGTTTATTATTTTCTATAATTTTCACATACTGTCTAATGGGTCATTGATACCAAGTTGCTCTACTACAAGAAGCCAAACTAAAAATGGCAAACACTAACCTTTTCTGAAGTACTGGAATGGATGGAATGCTGTGAACAGTCTTAACACAGTAAAATGGGGGGGGGGGGGGTAATGCCTTTACTACATAAATCATTAAGGTGGTTTAAGTTAACTATATATGGGTAGGAGCCACAGTTCAGTATTTTATTCTACTCATTTTCACAGGTATATAACACATTCTCCTTGTTAATTTAATGGGCTTATTAATGATACTGTTGAACCTCTAGAAAGTTTTCCATTTATTTAAAACTAATACTCTTTCCTTTGCAGCTACCCACTGATAACTGGAGGGAATTTAATGTGGCAGTTGATCTGGAAGTGGAAAGTCTTCCTGAAAGAATAAGAATATTTAAGGCTGGAAAGGAATTACATATGGGGGTGGAAACACAACTTCACTGATGTCTGCTGTAACTTTAATCCTGGTGGGCATGAATATACATTTTTTTTCAGCTCCACAAATTAATGTGGCCAACAGAATAGATTTCGGACTTCAATGGTCTGCTACCTAAAGTCCTTCCTGTCACTATTAGATAAGCCACCCTGTCAGATCAGAGATTAGGGCAGATAGAAATAGAAAACGTAACAGTTACTTTTAGAGTTCCTATACGTGTAACTTCTTATTGCTCAAAGATGATAAAATTGTAACTCTCTTGAGGTCTGAAATCTGTAACCAATGGGAAATTTAAAATAAGGTATGAATTATTGCTTTGTTATGTGAAAATATTTTAAGGCTGCCATTAAACTCTTTTGTTATTTTCCTTAATAGGGATAAACTGCAATCAGCTATGAAGATGAGTGACAACCTTCTGGCTGAGGTGAAGAGATTAGAATTTGCTTACAAAAAGGAAGGTATAAACTCCTTAAAACTTACAAGAACATTGGGAGGGAATCACCTCTTTAAAGGTTTTGGCTAGCCTGAGAAGAATAGCGATGTCTCCATTATAATGCTGAATCAATAAAAATACTGCCAGAGTTAAAATCAACCAGATTTTAACCAAAGAGTATCAGAATGTCTCAGATTCTCCAGAAAAGCCAGCAACTCAACAAGTTAAATATCATACAATTGTCTTCACCATCATAAAACCAAATATATGCTATTCTTAACATCGCGGTATCTAGAAAATCACAGGGACTATAAGACTATACCCTATATTGAGATATGGACTGTTATAAATGGAAAGTGGAAGGGATGATGGCAACATCTGATAGGCATCTGACTAAAGCCATGACTCTCACTTTTAGTTGTGATGTTGGTAATGTAAGGAAACCTACTGTGAGCGACTGGAACATTCTTATCATTTTGATGATACAAAACAATTGTTGGACAACATCCTCTGTTTACAAAAAGGGTTTTAATATCAAGAATACCCATGACGGAAAAAAAATAAATGAGGTATTGACCTTGAAAAACACCTTTATGTGCAAGCATTGTGATCAATGCACCTGTACTAATATTAGGAATGACAGCACTGTTTTGGCATATATTATTAATTTGATAAAGTGCCTACATATTAATTGTGCAACAAAAGGGGTAGTGTATATTGCTACTTGCTCAGTATGTGGCGTATTTTATGTTAGAAATACTGAGCATTCCCTTAGTGAAAGAATATATGAGCATAATTACAGTGTTAGAAAGGTAAATGACAAAAATGCTTTATACAAGCACTCTGTAAAATGTGATGGATTTCAAAAATTTTGAAGAAAGTGGAAATTGGTCCCCTCGTAGGAGACTGGGAAATTTTTCTTTAACAGAGAACTTAGATTGAATGCTTTCACATATCCAGGACTAAATGACAAGAAAAGTACAGATACGTTTTTAAAAAATTAGAGCATCAAGACTTTAATTGGGTTTGTATGAAAATAAATGTGCTATAATTTGTGTGTTTTTTAAAGGATTGAGAGTGAAATGGTGCAGAATACACTGTTAGCAATATAATTTAATATTTTTATTTGTACATTTAGGTTGGTATAATATGTGTTTTCATGTTGCTATTACTTTAAGAATGTACTTAGATTAGGTCATGTGATCAATTGGTTTGCCCTTTAAGGGAACTATTACCTAGGGGTGATTAGATTCTGATGAGGACTTCATGCAAAGAGGAAAGTGCTTAATGTTGTTGGCGTCATTAAAATATGTTATGGAGATTGTGGAGTGTTGTGGCTTTCTTTTTTTTTTTTTCTTCACTTGATTTTGCAACTGGGGAGTCCTGTGAAGAATTAATGTTTTTAACTTCAAATATATGCTGCCTAAATAACAAATACTAGATGTTAATAAAAATGACAGGCATAAACACAGATGGGCTTGGATTTATTTGTTAGATACCAGTGCAGAGTATAGACCTGTACATTTGTTACTTCTTGTTAGAAAGGAAACAGGCTGAATTAAGTTAGGTAAATTGTGGGTATTATCTTAGCAGGTAGTTTGTTTCTGTTTCTAGCCATCACTGGCATCATACATAATTATAATTTGCCATTGATGTTGGTGATAACCCAGCAAAAAAAGGAATAACATTTCAGTTTTTGAGTCTTCTGTAAATCTTTGCTGGTCTCATTGAGAGGATTCTCTAGCTAATGATAAAAACTGATAGCAACAGCATTACATGTGTCAGCAAAATATACATTAATAAGTGGTGATAGGCAGTTATTCAGTACAGCACTAATTAAACTGCATGTGTGAAGATGGCTGTGCCATTACTCCTTTTAGTTTTCCCAGCATGCATATGTTTTGCGTAAAATATCAGTGAAAATTATGTGAAATGCCGACTATGTTCCTGGAAGAAGGAGAGCATCAGGTTATACACCTTTAAAAGTGACCGTAATCAAATAGGTCATGCTGCAAACATTGTTTCTGGCTAGCTATTCTCCCTTATATAAAGTGCCATATCTATAGCTTGATGTAGTCTCTACAATTTTCATAGAATGTTACTGAGAGACTTGTCTGCAAATAACTAGACTGAGCTTTTATCATCAGGCCAATGCAAAAGCTGTGTCCTGAATCTTAATGAGAAAATGTTCCTTTTAAAGTGTCACTTCTATGTCACATTTTAAATGATTGGAAATCTCACTTTAATAAAGGGGTATATAGACTTTTTAGGTCAGTTGCCATAACACTAGTGTACAGTTATGATTTTGATAATTTATATAGCCAACAAGCTGAAACAAACTGATAAATACATTTTTTGTTTTAAAAATGTGAAAATGTATCAGTTGAATTGTTAATCCCCATTCTGACAATAATATGAACCTACAAACAAATTGTCAGATATCTGTGATAGTTTCAGATTTTTTCTATAAACATTTTAAGACCCTTTTGCATTCATATATTGTACATTGGATGAGATTACAGTATCAAACAGAAAGAAATTACATAATCTCAATTGTGAGGGGTGTCAGTCTATACTTGTCAGAACTGTTTTTTTTGCTCCAATATGTAGATGATGTTAAACAGTACTTTTAAAAAAAAAAATAAGTTGTAATCTTTAATCAACACAATATGGATATTATTTTGCTGTTTACTTAGATTGTCAGCCAGACCAAGTAATATTTATAGGATTGTTGCAAGGTGAATGGCACAACAGTGAGCAGCCTTTTAGCTATGAAGGCCTACTGATGATCCATCTCAATCAGGACTGCATGTAGTGAAACAGTTTGACATTTTCTAAACAAATTAACAAGAAAGTATGTAATAACTTTCAGCTATAGACTGCATTAAGGTTGTGACTTTAGATATAAAGGCATGTGCATACATTTATTTTCATGTTTTGAATGCCTTTTCACAACTATTTGTTGTGTGCATCCAGTTTTTGTGAAAGAAAAAAATATTTTATGGACAATTTTGTATCATTCTTAGTTCTGAGGGAATGCCATTTCAATATGGATATATTCTAGACATGCAATGGCTTCTGCGCACTGAAAAAATCATATGCCTATGCCTTACAAAACTTAGCAAACTTCTAGTTTATAATGCCTGTGCAAGCTTGCATCAGGGCTTTCATATATGAGTTCATATCTCAAACACTCTTATGCATTTCTTCATAAATATTTCAGGTAAACTTACTTTAATGATAATGTGCTTCACTTAAGATTAATATGTTATCTATAATTATCAATAATGAAATTGAATAAGCCATTTTGCCTTTGTCATCATAGAGACTTTTGTTGGTGGCATTTTTTCAGTGGCAGCCCAGGGTTTAGTAGCCATGTCCTTCATTGGTAGAGGCAACAAGTAAATCTCCCAACAGATTCTTGTTGATGATTTAAGGGTTATTACAACTTTTACCTTTAAAAATGGTTATACCTGGCCACTGTAAGGGAACCTTTTGTATTGTCAGGTGCTGAATCTCAGGTGTGTTTTTTTATGTTTGTTAGTGAGCTTGCTTCTGGTCTTGTAATGGTAACAAACTCAAAAACTTGAAACTGAACTTCTGACCAACATTTTTCCCTTGCAGGGCCGATGTTAGCATTTTGAGGGCCCCCTAGGCATTTCCAAACTAAGTATCACCCTGTCACTGCTACCTCTCCTAAACAACCTTTTAGTTCATGCTGCAAACTTTTAGAAGTAGCATGTACAGACCGACCTGTAGCTACAATGCTCTTACATTATAACAGGCCTATGTATCACACTGTGTTGGCCCATCTTCCAAAGGGACATTCACAGTTACAGGCATTTAGTTGCAACAATTAATCATTACAACAACTTTCTGTATAAAGCTGGACTTAGGTAAAATGGTGCTCTAGGCTCTGCCTACTGTTTCAGACCCCCCCCCCACCCACACACGCATATACACACAGATCCTCCAGTGCTCTCCATACCGCACACATTACTTTTTTCTTCCTTTTCTCACATTTTGCCTTACCATTCAGCTTTTTTTTCAAGAATCCATAACTTTCTATATGCTCCAATGAGAATTATTATTTTTTTTTCTTTCTACACAACCTTTTCATCCAATGATGGCTTGAACAGAAATTATGACTAAGGAAAGAAAATTAATTTTGTTGTTCAGCTTTTGTTTTTCTTGCATCCTTTCATCACACCTTTCCTAACCAAGCCAGCACAGTAATAACCATTTAGGAAATAACTCAATTAAGCCAGTGCCCCCCAAAGCCCTAAGGGTTGTACATCCACTGGGATGTATTTTAGAGTGTTTCTCAACCTTTTCATCACATGGTGGACTAAACAAAAATCATGAATAAGAAAAGAATTTCAGTCTTTTTTTTATTTCAAGGAACACATAAGATGTGCCCAATGCTTAATGTTCAAAGCTGACAAAATAGTAGTGTACAATAAACTAACAATACAAATGTTGTGAGGATATACAGGTCCTATCTGAACATACTGCATGCCTCCCTAAACCTCCAGAAAAGATAGTTACTGCCTACGTATCCCTCTGTTGTTAAACTGGGATTACAGACAGTTGCTAAATCCAGGCATCAGAGTTTTATACTTCTTATTGTCCAAAAATGCATGTTGATGCAAAAGGTGTTATTCTATTAACATTTTTAAGTTAATTAGAGAAATATTTAAAATGTGTTCCTGTTTTTGTGGCTTTATTTAGCTATTATTTTTGGCATTGTGCAGATTTCTTTAGCAAAGAAGTTAAGAGTCATAGTATCTGGTGTTCTGCCACTATTTACAAAACTCTCTTGAAAGAGAAAACCATCCATGAAGACTAGGAGCATCAGGTCTTCTTTGAATCCAAGGTAAACACTGAGACAGGTCACTCTGGGCTGCTGACCTCTCCAGTGCTTGCCTTGCTCATGTTCATTATCAGCTTTATCCTAAAAGGGTCATATCACAACCCTGCTCAGGTTAAAGAGCATAATTAGGAAAATAATACATTTATTTCTCCTCATTTTTCCCCAAGCAGCAGCAGCTTATGTAGGGTCCCCACACAGTCAAGGATAATTAACGGGGATCTCTGCAGTCACAGGTATTGCAGGTACCTAAATCTGGCTATGTTGTTAGTTTCAGTGAAGAGACTGTCCACCAGCAGGGTTTAAATAAGTCAGGGCCACTATGTCAGTGGTACAATATTTAATGGAATTGTGAAGCCTGCTACTTGAAAAATGTTAATATAACCAGTGATATCTTTGAACTTTAAAGGAGATCTAAATAAGTTATTACCCACCTTCTTTATTAAGTATACAAGACTGCTATACTAGCTTTTTTGCTTTGACAGACATGTTATAAAATAACAATATAAGATAATTTGTTGTGGTTGCCCCCCCTCCCCCGGAACACTGAGCCCCCGGTGACTGCAGGATTTGCTGGTGCCTAAAGCTAGCTATGTTCCTTTGACTAGTTTACAAGTAGCTGTGGTTGGCAGTGCATTTTCCAGTTATTTGATTGGCTTATAAGGCTTATTGTTCAATGGCCATGGTTAAGTACTGGTTAGTTAAATAATATAAGAAGTTGTGATCATCACTTGGTCAGGCAGCTACAATCTTGATTTAATGCCTCATCCAAAAATAGTGCCCTTTCTTCCAAGCTATACTGTAGTGTCAGGACTGGAATATAAACTGACGGCTGGAGAAAGGCTAGCAACTACAACTGCTGGATCCTCCTGGCATTAAAGATGAATGTGTGTGTGTGTGTGTGTGTGTGTGTGTGTGTGTGTGTGTGTGTGTGTGTGTGTGTGTTTTCGTAGTCTATACAGAAACAGATTTTGTTGCATATATAGATGGTTGTACTAGCACATATAATACATATACTTTTATGTTTGATGTGTTTGTGTCCCCACAAACTGTAAATATTTCTTTTTCACCTCTTGCCAAATGAATTCATAGCCTAAAAGATATTCTATATGGATGCTTTGTGACAGTTTACTGTTCTTTCTATTATTTTCTTTTTGTTTAATAAAAAGAACATAATAGTTATCCATCTTCTTTGAATTTCTTTATAATGTTCGCTTGTAAGAATTCTGGTTTATATTTAAATGTATCTGATGTTTTACAGAGAAATGAGGGCCTGGTTGTTTTTTTCCTATGGTACCCTCCAACGTGTTGGCTTAAATCATGAATTCTTAATGGAATATTTATTATTATAATAAATATTTATTTTAATATACAATTCTGGATATTTGTATACATATAATCATATTTAAATATAATCATGGGTTCATATGTGTATACTAGGCTAACAACACCAGGGGCCTTCTTAAGTTTGGCCTAATGTTTTCATCCATGTTTTGGTGCACTAAGGTTTTTAAAAGTGGTGTATTACGAAATGCCAAGCCTTTACAGTCTACCTCTGACCATTAGAGACATAGGTATCAGTCAACAGATACATTTTATTTATTTATTTATATATGTATGTATGTGTTTATTTAATCTATTTGATTTGTATGCAATTTAATCAAATGAATATTAGCAGTTACTATAGGATGCATTTGATCGGTTGTTTTGAATTGATGAGGCTTTTTAAAAGGGTGATGAATCTATTTATTATTTCAAACCTTGAAGTTATAGTCTATGGCATTAATTTGTTTGTTTAAGAATTTTAAGCTTCAACAAGTGGCCAAAGTGTCTAATTTATAATATAATTTACTTGACAACAATATATGGCTTTAGAATTACTTATTTCACAGTTAAAACTTGCTCAAGATGTAACTCTGTTAGGAAATGTAAACAACTGTCAAACGTGAAGAAATACACAATATATTTGTAAGCAGAAATAAACAAGAAACTAACAGCCAGATCAGAACTACCAGCTGATAACCATCAGTCCACTTCATATTCAGTATTATATCCTACATTAAAAATACTTTATCAGTGTGTGTTTTAACATTAGAACTGATTGTATATGTTTTAGTATGCGATAATGTTATTTTTAGTCTTTAATTTATAAATGAATGCAGACCGACTAATACAGTGATGGCGAACCTATGACATGCGTGTCAAAGGTGATATAACATGACGTTTTGGGTGACAGACCAGTGTTCACCAACACCCGAGTTACCAAGGAAACTGAATGAACAAAAATACAAGAGATATGCGAGCCTGACTTATCTATTAAAACTCAGCAGCAAAAAAGTCATTAATTGATGTTAATCAAATTAAATGCAGTGTATTTCATATTTTTTTCAGTTCAATTCAAAATTACTATTAAAAGTAGGGTAATATTTTGGTGCATTATTGTAAGCCCAATTATCAGTGCGCATAATGTTTTCTGTATTGTAAGTCACTGATTTTTCTTTTACTTTTATAATACATAGCAACACACGTGATTGGACTGTAGTTTCTTTGAATAAATGAATGAATATGTAAAGAATCGTTTCTCTTTTGTTCATGGGAGGGTGACACACCAGAAGAGTCAAGATAGGCATTTTTCAAATTTTTGACACACTGAGCCCAAACGGTTCGCCATCACTGGACTAATAGGTCAGCATGACTCTGCAGGTATTAAAAATAGGTGCAAAGACAGTTGAAAAGCAGGAACAGCCAGCTAAAAATCTGGTCATCTAATTAGCATAATATTGGAATTCCTGATAGCACATAACTCTTCCCACTTCCAGTAGAAATGTGGGATTCTACTCAGGATCATGTGTTTTAAAAACAGAGCTGTAAAAATGATTATGTAAGTTCATTATCAAAGACATGGTCATGTAGTGTGATTTTCTGAGTACTAGATATAGACAGCTTCAAAAATCACATATGATGAGGGGAGATTCAGAAAATTGTGTGAAGGGGTAAGTCAAGCTGGAAGATAGGGACATACCTACATAAATAGGTACGTCATACGCAGGGGTAAATCAGACTGCAGGAAAGTACACTAAAAAGTAACCCAGAGCATTTAATGTATTTATCAGATGTAGTTTAGTAAAGCCATGTTTTCTAATTGGTTTTTTCTAACAGTGGAATTCACAAGAGAAGTTGCACTTAAAACTTTATTTCAGGGCAATATGCAGCTATCCTCTGGTACTTTGAAGAAACCTAGTTCCTTCAATCCTCAGCTTCCGACTGTGGTTGAAACATTTGTTAAGGTCTGCGAAAGTGACATCCACAATGCTTTGATATGTGCTGATAATAGAACTTTTCATAATTTGAACAAGGAAGATTTTCTGGGTTTGGAGCAACTTAAGTCGAATTTGAACATTTGTATACGTCCCGCAGACAAAGGCGGGGCGATTATAGTAATGGACACTAATGATTATCTTGATAGTATGAAAGAACTTTTGAGCCAGCGTGATGCATATTTACCTGTGGCTAGATATGACATTAACAACTTTGTTCAAACCATACATGTTTGTTTATATGACTTTTTGATGTCTGGTATGTTAACAAAAGAGTTATATGACTTTATGCTTGTAGAACACCCAGTAATTCCATCTTTCAATGGTCTACCCAAGATACATAAAGGGAAGACAAAACCCCCTATGAGGTCTATTGTGGCCGGTAAACAATGGGCAACTGAACCTATATCCTTATTTGTTGAACAGGAGCTTAAACCCTATTTGACGTTGGCACCAGCAGTACTAAAGGACACTGAACACATTTTGTTAATGTTTGGTGAATGTATTTGTGGGTTGAATTTGAATGATGGGAGTTATATATTAGTGACATTAGATATTAATACCCTATTCACCATAATACCAAATTCATTTGGGGTTGACTAGTAGAAATTTTCGCAATAGAGTCAGTGACCTAACACACCAACGCACTGAGTTTATCTGTGCACTGCTTGAATTGATATTGAAGTACAATGTGTTTACCTTTGATGATGCTTACTAGTTGCAGGTACAGGGTGTTGCCATGGGCACACCCTGCGTGAATAGCTATGTTAATTTGATACTAGCAGATTGGGAGTGCAACGTTGTCTTTTCTGACCATATGTATAAGTCGAATCTTGTTCTCTACAAGCATTTTGTAGATGACATTTTTATTTTATGGAGAGGAACGGACATCTTATTACATGATTTTTTAAATTGTTTGGAAAACAACAGCACGTTTTAGATTCACGATGCATGCATCTAGGAATAGTATAGATTTTTTTGACACCACCTTGGTTATTAATCTGGATGGAAGTGTTGATTCTTTGGTATACAGAAAAGAATGCAGGAAGAATAATTTGCTGGCCAGCAATAGCATGCATCCCAAATGGATTTTTGGGAATGTTATGAAGGGGCACTTCCTACATTTATCTAGACTGCATACACATGATAGTGATAGTGATTTGGGCGGCCATGGTCATACAGCTGTTAGCATTGTTACCTCACAACAAGAGGTTCTCCGGTTCAATCCTCAGCTGGGGTGCCTTCTGTGCGGAGTCTGCATGTCCTCCCTGTGGTCACGTGGGTTTCCTCTGGGTGCTCCAGTTTCATCCCACACCCCAAAGACATGCTGTAGGTGGATTGGACACTCTAAATTGGCCACAGGCGTGAGTGCGTGTGTGCGTGTGTGTGCCTTCCGTGGAAGGTTGGGCACCGGGCTGGCAACTCGACACTGTAAAACTCTACTGCCAATCAAGAGTGGACAGGTGATCCGCTGTGGCGACCCCTAACTGGGAAAAGCCAAAAAAGAAAATACATGTGATAGTGACTACACTCAGGCTAGGAAATCTATTGGCCAATGAATTATTGGCTAGAGGCTATCATAAAAAGGACATAGTACAAAAAGTAGATGAAGTAGTTAATAGTTCAAGGGAGACGATAGGTACCCCTTTTCTGCATAGGGATGTCTCAACCTCGCATATTAAGGTGGGTAATAGACCTAAATTTGTTTTTTCTTTGAAATATAGTAGTGATATCAGTTCCATTTGTGACATTATTAGGCAGAATTGGTCTATACCTAGCTCGGATGATAGCATTTCCAAGATAGTTGGTGATTTTCCTAAGTTTATTTTTAGGAATAATTTGACACTAAAGAGTGAATTGTGCAATAGACCTTTTAGAAAGTCTAATAAAACTTTTGTGAAATTTGGTACTTTTCCTTGTAGGTCTTGCAATGCTTGCACTTATATGTCCTGTTGTAATTAGGGTTGCCAGCTGTCCGGTTTTTGACAAGACTGTCCGGTTTTCTCACAAATTGTCCGGTGACAAATTTCTCTCAAAACCGGACACGTGAAGTCCAGGTTTTGTGCCACTGCCACCCACAGTCTCAAGCGTTTCTCCTGAGTCCCGTGCCATCTTTACTCTCTCTCTCTCTCCCCTCCTTATTGCGTGCGGTCCCGGTGTGCTTTTTTTAAGGGTGTTCTACTTTAAGAACGCCCTTTGCACCTGGTCGCGCAGACGCAGAAGAAGCCGAAATTGTTTACATGACATCTTCATCTTCTGCGTGGTGGAATTTGAATTCCAGTCTCCGACTCCACCCCAGAAGACGTTTGGACTTCGCAGCGGAGCGGACCACAATGAATGGTTGGTTGGACAGGACAAATCAGAGAGGTAGGTGTGTGTGTGTGTGTGTGTGTGTGTGTGTGTGTGTGTGTGTGTGTGAGGCTGCTGCTGCTATGAAAAGGAGAGCAACTGAAATGTAATTAACTTAAGGGGAAGTTTTTTTTTTTTATAATTTGATCATTCAGAGGCCAGGAAACATTGTATGGTTGGTACAGTCTCATTGTCATTGTATTGCATTAAATGCCTTTTGACAGACAATGTTTAGAACTGATGTACCATTTTAGATTTGTGTTATTTGCAAAGTACCGGGCTTGCTTAGGAGTTTTTTTTTTCTTTTTATAAGTAGTTGCATTGTATAAAATCTAGGCTGCAGGCCTGCAGCAACACTGGCTGCCTGTGTTTTGCAGGAGGACTTGACATTTGAAAGGTTGCTGTGTGTTGCCACTGAGCAGTGAAGTTTGTTTATTTTAGATGCACCCATTTTCTAGTTAACTTTAGCAGTAAAGCCACGTCGGAGAGGATACTTTACTAGATTTAGAAGCAGCAATGCTATTTTG